>NC_057805.1:58145890-58158819 GCF_018294505.1 Triticum aestivum
AACCCCACGCTCCTCCGTCGGCCTCCCGACCGCCGCCCAGCCGAAGACTCTTCCCCGATGACGTCATCCACCACAACAGCTCGCCGTCCCTCATCCACCGCACCGGATGAGGATCCGTTGTCGATCTTGTCGTCCCACCGGATCAGCCGCCCCGTCCTCCAGCTCCAAGGAGCTGCCCCGATGTTCGCCTCGTCGATCGCGCCACCTCCATCCCCACAGCACCGTCTGACCTGCCCCACCGAAACCGCATCACCCTCACCAATTCCTCCAATGAAGCCGAGGCCCACTCGGCGCCACCAAGGAGGTTCTGCACTCACTGCTGCATTTTATCTTTTATTCGATCTCACGGGGCTGCCGGTCCTCGATACTGAGCAGCCATGGCGGGTCTCAATCGACGGAGCCGTCGCCGGCCACTTCATCCACGGTGTCTCTCCCCCATGTCGTTGCTTCCTTGGCGGCGACTTCCACACCGGCATTAGCTGCAGCTGCTCCGGCTCTCGCTCGCGCTGCTGCTGCTCTGGCTCTCGCTCGCCGTGCGGCTCTTTTGTTGCTGTCGGTCGCGCTGCTGCACTGCTCTTCCTTTCGTTCATGCTGCTGCTCTTCTCTGCTATTGCTGTCGGTCGCGCTGCTGCTCCGCTCTTTCTCTTGTTCGTGCTGCTGCTCTCGCTCGTGCTGCTGCTGCATGACCTCCGGTAGCTACAGGAGTTGGGTGGGCAACAAACAGTAGATGATCCATTCTCTATCTTTTTAAAACTGAAGCTATAATCTACCTGCTATCATTAGTTTTGGATCTACCCACTCGTTTGCTACCATCAGTCTTGATTTCTGCATGCACCCCTTAGGCCTTACAAAATCTAACTATTTTTTTATTATGCATGTCAGTTATTGTACACAATCGTACTGAACATGTAGAGAAAAAGAGAAGACCGTTGAATGGGAATATAATGTCATGCAGATGCCGCTCCATGGTGGGCGAAGTGCCCCCCTCCCGCCATTCCAGATTGTATTCCAGAGGAAGATAATTGTTCAGATGGGGATTCAGAGGGAGCCGACCACTCCTATTTACCATCTGAGGTGTTTTCTCTAACCTGGCATGCTGATGTTGGTCATATCATGCATATGGCGCCTCACATTGCTTACATTATACATCTTATATGTCATCAGCTTAGTTTAGATTTGCTTTGTGTGAATGCCACCTGTTTGGTTTCTATATCATACTCCCACCATTCCTAAATATTTGTCTTTTTAGAGATTTCAACAAGTGACTACATATGGAGCAAAATGAGTGAATCTACACTCTAAAATATGTCTATATACATCCGGGTAGTCCATTTGAAATCTCTAAAAAGACAAATATTTAGGAATGGAGGGAGTATATGGGAATTATGCAATGCCATCTTCTTTAGCCAGGCATCATATACGTGAATCATGCAATGCCATCCTGTTTAGCCAGTCATCGTATATGTGAATTGTATCGTGCCATATTTTGTTTTCATAATGTATTCCATTTGTCAACAATGTTTATACATTCATCTACTCTTCCTGTGCATCGGCCATTTGGGTCGGTCATGGGAAAATCTAGAGTGAAAACAAGGTCTTCTGAGCAGTCCTGTCGATGTAGATTTCTTGCTGGTTACAGATAGCTCCTCAGAGGAGGACTCAGAGACAGATGACTAGTCGTATCCCCCCCCCCCGAGGTGCATGCTCTAACTTGGTAGGGTTATATTGCTCATATCATGCATATGGTGTCTTGCACTGCCATGCCATCTTCTTAGATTAGACTTGCTTTGTGTGAAAGCCTCATGTTTGCTTTCTATATCAGATATGTGAATTATGCAATGCCATGTTTTTCAGCCAGTTATCATATATGTGAATTATGCACCGCCATGTAGCCAGGCATCATATATGTGAATTATCTCATGCCATCTTTTTTTTCATTACGTATTCCATTTGTCGACAATCTGTGTTATATTGAACTACTCTTCATGTGTATCAGCCATTTGAGCCAGTTATGGAAAAATCAGGAGTGAAAACAAGGTCTTCAGAGTAGGCAATGGTACCTGTTGAAGCATATATCTTGATGGTTACAGGGATCTCCTCAGAGGAGGATTCAGAGACAGATGACCAGTCCTATATCCCACCTGAGGTGTATGCTCTAAGTTTCAATGTTTATATTTCTCATATCATGCATATGGTGTCTTGCATTGCTTAGTTTAGACATCATATGCATAATATTAAATTCCATCTACTTAGTTTAGAGATCATACATGCGAGTGTCAGCTGCTTAGTATATGAATCAATTATGTCAATTGTATCATGCCATCCTGTATACTTAGACAACATGTATGTGAATTATTTCATCCCAACCTATTTTAGAAAGACATCATATAGTTTTGTCATGTCATCCTGTTTAGATACTCATCATATGTTGAATTATGCCATTATATCCTGTTAAGTTATCCATCATATATCTGAAACTGTGTCATGCTATCCTGTTTAGTTAGGCATCATATATGTGAAATTGTTTCATGTTGTCCTGTTTGGTTAGACAACATATATGTGAATTACCACATCTGTCTATCATATAATGTCTGTACGTTCAATTTCTTTTCTTGTTTATCAGCCATTTGAATTGGAGGGGGTGATGGCAGTATCTAACGGAGCAAAAACCCGTTCTTCACAAAAGACAGTGCTACCTGTCGATGCAGATAGAACCATGGTTGTACTGGCCCACAAACTAGCCCCACCACACATAATCGAGACTCTTCCAGATTGCACACTTACACCGTTGGGCAGAGAACCAGCTACAACCCATCTAACCCCAACCCCAGCGGATAGTAACCCACTTCTAGTTGACAAAGCACCATGTCCACCACAGAGTACCCCCACACGAGCAGTTTATAAAGCAACAGCAGTGCCCAAAGCACAAAGACCACCACAGCGAACCCAAACTCCACGTTTAAAGCAGAAGAGCAACTGTTCTCAGGTCAGATTCCGTAGCTATGGTCCATAATCCTTTGCTGTTGCATCACTGTATTTACTCATACCAACTACTTTCGAATTTGAAGGATCCAATTAAAACTCCAATGGCGCAACAGGTATGTTTTAAACCTATTTCTTTAACTGGATTGCTGTTCTAACTTCTCGCTCTATGTTGATTTCAGTTTCAGTTGTATAAACAGTTATGTTCTCATGTGATGCACATTAAAAGTGTTGCCAACGCTGTGTAGTTTCTCACACTTATATTCTGTCTATGCTGCTGTGTCTTAAAAATATATGAGTTGAATTGTGTCTCTATCTTGATTTGGCAACATAAACTAGAATGATATGGACAATAAGTGACCATAGTACATAGACATATGTTTGTTTCATGTTGTTATCCTGTCCACCTTACTACTAAACCGGTTTACCAAAATGAGTTTCGTATACTACATGCTAAACCTGTGATGTGTCTGCTTGTTTCTTTTGTAGTATGCGAACAGAATATTAGAGAAGAGCACCGCACTATGCAATGGTAGAGAAAGTAATGCAGATAAGGTTCAAGATAGTGAGACAGCCCTGTTGGTCTCCAAGAAAGGTGATAAAAACGATCTTGTAGATAGTGAGAAAACCCCACAGTCCTGCATTGATGTAGTGTTCGGGTTACTAGCCAGTACCGCTGGTACAAGCTCTTCGAACTCGCTGTCTGAATCACTTCGGCTTCTTCAGTCTCAGCTACAAGCTGAAAGGCATCAGTCAGCTGTGCTGCGACAAGAAGACGAAGGAATGAGGAAGTCCCTGCAGAATTCAGATGCATACTTTCTTGTGCAACAGCAAGTGTTGGAGGATTTAAGCGCCAAACAAGAGAAAGTTAATAAGCTTGCTAAGCATCTTGCCAGCATTATGGGTGCCCAGGATATTGTTTCTTGAGCTCTTCTGAAGTGGTTTCAGTTCTGGACTTGTTTTGTTGCGGCGTTTATTTGCACTGGTCGCCAAGTTTGACAACCAGTGTATATGATATGCGGCTTTGTTCCCTATATTTGCACTGGTGGTGAACTTTGATGCCCAGTGGATGTAATATGTGTAATAGCCGTGATAGCCTAGCGTAAGTTGCTTGCTTATTTATTTCCTTGTTGTCTTGTTTATTTGTTTGCTTGTAGTCAGTGCAGTTCTTTTTCCGCGGTTTACTAGTGGCCGCAATAACCTATTTTTTAAAACTAGTCCACAATAACCATGGGCTACATATTTACTGTAGTTACCATGGGCCTCCTATGGGCCGTAGAAACAATGGGCCTTCTAAGGGCCGTAGAAACGATGGGCCTTCTACGGGCCGTAGCATCAATGGGCCTTCTACGGGCCGTATGATTGATCGGCCAAACATGGGCCAATAACAGACCGCATTATGGGCCGTAAACGGGCTAGATTTGGAATCGTCCGTTCATGGGCCGACCATAATGGGCCGTGTTTAATTTGCCGTATTTGATGACGCTACGAAAACGGCCCAACGGATTAATGGGCCGCAAACGGGCCGATTGTAACCACGGTCTGAATTTGGCCCACAAGCAGAAAAGGCCAGTAACGGGTCATAAGTAATCGAATGCTGGAAATAAGACCAAGAATAAATGGGCCCTGAGAAGGCCGAAACATAACACGGTTTGGAAACGGCCCAATGGAATAATGGGCCATTAATGGGTATAAAGCGGTACACTGTTCATTGCGGGCCAGATTCACCACGGGCCTTTAATGGGCCAAGAGTAACAAATGGTCTCGTATGGGCCGAAAGACATCATGGGCCATACATGGGCAGGAAGTTACAACGGGCCGGAATCATATTGGGCGGCCCAGATGAAGCTACTGGGCTTAATTCCGGTAGGCCATAATGGGCCGTGAGTTAGCGGGCCGTAAATGGGCTATATACGAACATGCCGTTAACAGGCTTTCCGTGGGCCGGCCCGTTACCGTTTGACCAAGTCAAACGGGCCGGCCTTTTCACCGGAATGGGCCTCTATTGGGCCATGCCACGTGTCGATGTATTATAGGCGCCTCCTGTCCAATGAATGGATGACATCTGTCCCAACGGTGAGCCAACACGTGTTTCCTCCGGCCAATGACAATTTTACACGTGGAAAATTCTCATTGGTCCGCGCTGTTAATAGGTTATCGGATCCAAAACCGGACCCGATAGCTTAACGGTGACCCGTTACGGTGGATGCCACATGTCGGTCACCCTTGACGAAAGCACTTCTATGACACACGATTTATCATCATGGAAGTGGACACTTCCGTGATGATAATTTTGGTAATGTCATGGAACACTTCTACGACAGTACATGTATGACTATCTTGATTCTGTCATAAAATCGTCATGGATGTACATGCATGACAGAAAACATGACCTACTGTGACAAACACGTATCATCATGGAAGTGTCTTTTTTTTGTAGTGTACGCATCAAAACCACAACGATTTTTCGTCAAATGTGTTGTTTTAACCTTCAACAAGGACCGGTCATAGTCAAATTCGATTCAACTAAAGTTGGAGAAACAGAGACCCGCCAGCCACCTTTATGCAAAACAAGTTGCATGTCTGTCGGTGGAACTAGTCTCATGAACGTGGTCATGTAAGGTTGGTCCGGGCCGCTTCATCCAACAATACCGCCGAATCACAATAAGACGTTGCTGGTAAGCAGTATGACTATTATCGCCCACAACTCTTTGTGTTCTACTCGTGCATATCATCTACGCATAGACCTGGCTCGGATGCCACTGTTGGGGAACGTAGCATGCAATTTCAAAAAAATCCTACGCTCACACAAGATCTATCTAGGAGATGCATAGCAACGAGAGGGGAAGAGTGTGTCCACGTACCCTCGTAGACCGAAAGCGGAAGCATTAGGTTAATGCGGTTGATGTAGTCGAACGTCTTCACGATCCAACCTATCTAGTACCAAACGTATGACACCTCCTGTTGGGGAACGTAGTAATTCAAAAAAATTCCTACGATCACGCAAGATCTATCTAGGATATGCATAGCAACGAGACGGGAGAGTGTGTCCACGTACCCTCGTAGACCAAAAGCGGAAGCGTTTAGTTAACGCGGTTGATGCAGTCAAACGTCTTCACGATCCAACCGATCCAAGTACCAAACGTATGGCACCTCCGTGTTCAGCACACGTTCAGCTGATGATGTCCCTCGAGCTCTTGATCCAGTAGAGGGTCGAGGGAGAGTTCCGTCAGCACGACGGCGTGGCGACGGTGTTGGTGACGTGATCCGCGCAGGGCTTCGCCTAAGCACTACGACAATAACCAAGGTGGTAAGCTGTGGAGGGGGGAACCACACATGGCTAAGAAACAACTGTTGTGCTTTGGGATGCCCCCCACCCCCGTATATAAAGGAGGAGAGGGAGGAGGCCGGCGGCCATGAGGGGGCGCGCCAAGGGGGAGCCTGATACGTCTCCAACGTATCTATAATTTTTTATTGTTCCATGCTATTATATTATCCATCTAGGATGTTTTATATGCATTTATATGCTATTTTATATGATTTTTGGGACTAGCCTATTAACCTAGAGCCCAATGCCAGTTTCTGTTTTTTCCTTGTTTTTGAGTATCGCAGAAAAGGAAAACCAAACGGAGTCCAATTGACCTGAATTCACGGAGATTATTTTTGGACCAGAAGAAGCCCACGGAGTATCGGAGATGGACCAGAAGACTCCCGAGGCACCCACGAGGGTGGGGGCGCGCCCTACCCCCTGGGCGCGCCCCCCTACCTCGTGGCCACCTCGGAGACCCCCCTGACTTGTTCCCGATGCCAAAAATCCCTATAAATATAGAAACCCCCAAAAATAAACCTAGATCGGGAGTTTCGCCGCTGCAAGCCTCTGTAGCCACCAAAAACCAATCGGGACCCTGTTCCGGCACCCTGCCGGAGGGGGGATCCCTCACCGGTGGCCATCTTCATCATCCCGGCGCTCTCCATGACGAGGAGGGAGTAGTTCACCCTCGGGGCTGAGGGTATGTACCAGTAGCTATGTGCTTGATCTCTCTCTCTCTCTCGTGTTCTTGATTCGGCACGATCTTGATGTATCACGAGCTTTGCTATTATAGTTGGATCTTATGATGTTTCTCCCCCTCTACTCTCTTGTAATGGATTGAGTTTTCCCTTCGAAGTTATCTTATCAGATTGAGTCTTTAAGGATTTGAGAACACTTGATGTATGTCTTGCATGTGCTTATCTGTGGTGACAATGGGATATTCACGTGATCTACTTGATGTATGTTTTGGTGATCAACTTGCGGGTTCAGTGACCTTGTGAACTTATGCCTAGGGGTTGGCACACGTTTTCATCTTGACTCTCCGGTAGAAACTTTGGGGCACTCTTTGAAGTTCTTTGTGTTGGTTGAATAGATGAATCTGAGATTGTGTGATGCATATCATATAATCATACCCGTGGATACTTGAGGTGACATTGGAGTATCTAGGTGACATTAGGGTTTTGGTTGATTTGTGTCTTAAGGTGTTATTCTAGTACGAACTCTATGATAGATCGAACGGAAAGAATAACTTCGTGTTATTTTACTACAGACTCTTGAATGGATCGATTAGAAAGGATAACTTTGAGGTGGTCTCGTACCCTACAATAATCTCTTTGTTTGTTCTCCGCTATTAGTGACTTTGGAGTGACTCTTTGTTGCATGTTGAGGGATAGTTATATGATCCAATTATGTTATTATTGTTGAGAGAACTTGCACTAGTGAAAGTATGAACCCTAGGCCTTGTTTCCTAGCATTGCAATATCGTTTACGCTCACTTTTATCGCTTGTTACCTTGCTGTTTTTATATTTTCAGATTACAAAAACCTATATCTACCATCCATATTGCACTTGTATGACCATCTCTTCGCTGAACTAGTGCACCTATACAATATACCATTGTATTGGGTGTGTTGGGGACACAAGAGACTCTTTGTTATTTGGTTGCAGGGTTGTTTGAGAGAGACCATCTTCATCCTACGCCTCCAACGGATTGATAAACCTTAGGTCATCCACCTGAGGGAAATTTTCTACTGTCCTACAAACCTCTGCAGTTGGAGGCCCAACAACGTCTATAAGAAGAAGGTTGTGTAGTAGACATCAGAGCCCAACTAGGATTCCCAATCCTAGTTGGACTCCCTTTCCTATTCCAAGAAGGGGAAGGAGGGGAGGAGAGGGAGAGGGAAAGGAAAGAGAGGGTCGCGCCCCCTCCCCTTAGTCCAATTCGGACTCCCTTGGGGGGCACCTTGTGGCCTGCCCTCTCCTACTCCCTTATGGCCCATTAAGGCCCATAACTTCCCCGGGGGAGGGGGGTTCCGGTAACCCTCGGTTCCCCGATAAATATCCGAAATGTCCAGAAACCTTTCGGGTGTCCGAATACCTTCATCCAATATATCAATCTTTACCTCTCGAGCATTTCGAGACTCCTCGTCATGTCCGTGACTCATCCGGGACTCTGAACAAACTTCGGTCACCAAAACACATAACTCATAATACAAATCGTCATCGAACGTTAAGCGTGCGGACCCTACGGGTTCGAGAACTATGTAGACATGACCGAGACACATCTCTGGTCAATAACCAATAGCGGAACCTGGATGCTCATATAGGCTCCTACATATTCTACGAAGATCTTTATCGGTCAAACGGCATAACAACAAACGTTATTCCCTTTGTCATCCGTATGTTACTTGCCCGAGATTCGATCGTTGGTATCATCATACCTAGTTCAATCTCGTTACCGGCAAGTCTCTTTACTCGTTCCGTAATGCATCATCCTGTAACTAACTCATTAGTCACATTGCTTGCAAGGCTTATAGTGATGTGCATTACCGAGAGGGCCCAGAGATACCTCTCCGATACACGGAGTGACAAATCCTAATCTCAATCTATGCCAACTCAACAAACACCTTCGGAAACACCTGTAGAGCATCTTTATAATCACCCAGTTACGTTGTGACATTTGATAGCACACAAAGTGCTCCTCCGGTATTCGGGAGTTGCACAATCTCATAGTCAGAGGAATATGTATAAGCCATGAAGAAATCAATAGCAATAAAACTAAACGATCATTATGCTAAGCTAACGGATGGGTCTTGTCCATCACATCATTCTCTAATGATGTGATCCCGTTGATCAAATGACAACACATGTCTATGGTCAGGAAACTTAACCATCTTTGATTAACGAGCTAGTCAAGTAGAGGCATACTAGGGACACTCTGTTTGTCTATGTATTCACACATGTACTAAGTTTCCGGTTAATACAATTCTAGCATAAATAATAAACATTTATCATGATATAAGGAAATATAAATAACAACTTTATTATTGCCTCTAGGGCATATTTCCTTCAGTCTCCCACTTGCACTAGAGTCAATAATCTAGATTACATAGTAATGATTCTAACACCCATGGAGTCTTGGTGCTGATCATGTTTTGCTCGTGGAAGAGGCTTAATCAACGGGTCTGCAACATTCAGATCCGTGTGTATTTTGTAAATCTCTATGTCTCCCTCCTTGACTTGATCGCGGATGGAATTGAAGCGTCTCTTGATGTGTTTGGTTCTCTTGTGAAATCTGGATTCCTTCGCCAAGGCTATTGCTCCAGTATTATCACAAAAGATTTTCATTGGACCCGATGCACTAGTTATTACACCTAGATCGGATATGAACTCCTTCATCCAGACTCCTTCATTTGCTCCTTCCGAAGCAGCTATGTACTCCGCTTCACACGTAGATCCCGCCACGACGCTCTGTTTGGAACTGCACCAACTGACAGCTCCACCATTCAATATAAATACGTATCCGGTTTGTGACTTAGAGTAATTCGGATCAGTGTCAAAGCTTGCATCGACGTAACCATTTATGACGAGCTCTTTGTCACCTCCATAAACGAGAAACATATCCTTAGTCCTTTTCAGGTATTTGAGGATGTTCTTGACCGCTGTCCAGTGATCCACTACTGGATTACTTTGGTACCTCCCTGCTAAACTTATAGCAAGGCACACATCAGGTCTGGTACACAACATTGCATACATGATAGATCCTATGGCTGAGGCATAGGGAATGACTTTCATTTTCTATCTATCTTCTGCAGTGGTCGGGCATTGAGTCTGACTCAACTTCACACCTTGCAACACAGGCAAAAACCCTTTCTTTGACTGATCCATTTTTAACTTCTTCAAAACTTTATCAAGGTATGTGCTTTGTGAAAGTCCAATTAAGCGTCTTGATATATCTCTATAGATATTGATGCCCAATATATAAGCAGCTTCACCGAGGTCTTTCTCATTGAAAAATTCGTATTCAAGTATCCTTTTATGCTATCCAGAAATTATGTATTATTTCCAATCAACAATATGTCATCCACATATAATATTAGAAATGCTACTGAGCTCCCACTCTCTTTCTTGTAAATATAGGCTTCTCCAAAAGTCTGTATAAAACCATATGCTTTGATCACACTATCAAAGCATATATTCCAACTCCAAGAGGCTTGCACCAGTCCATAAATGGATCGCTGGAGCTTGCACACTTTGTTAGCACCTTTAGGATCGACAAAACCTTCTGGTTGCATCATATACAACTCTTCTTTAAGATACCCATTAAGGAATGCAGTTTTGAAATCCATTTGCCAAATTTCATAATCATAAAATGTGGCAATTGCTACCATGATTCGGGCAGACTTAAGCATCGCTACGGGTGAGAAGGTCTCACCGTAGTCAACTCCTTGAACTTGTCGGAAACCTTTCGCAACAAGTCGAGCTTTGTAGACAGTAACATTACCGTCAGCGTCAGTCTTCTTCTTGAAGATCCATTTATTCTCAATGTCTTGCCGATCATCGGGCAAGTCAACCAAAGTCCCTACTTTGTTCTCATACATGGATCCCATCTCAGATTTCATGGCCTCAAGCCACTTTGCGGAATCTGGGCTCATCATCGCTTCCTCATAGTTCGTAGGTTCGTCATGGTCTAGTAACATGACTTCTAGAACAGGATTACCGTACCACTCTGGTGCGGATCATACTCTGGTTGACCTACGAGGTTCGGTAGTAACTTGTTCTGAAGTTTCATGATCATCATCATTAGCTTCCTCGCTGATTGGTGTAGGAATCACTGAAACTGATTTATGTGATGAACTACTTTCCAATTCGGGAGAAGGTACAATTACCTCATCAAGTTCTACTTTCCTCCCACTCACTTCTTTCGAGAGAAACTCTTTCTCTAGATAGGATCCATTCTTAGCAACGAATATCTTGCCTTCGGATCTGTGAAAGAAGGTGTACCCAACAGTCTCCTTTGGGTATCCTATTAAGACACATTTCTCCGATTTGGGTTCAAGCTTATCAGGTTGAAGCTTTTTCACATAAGCATCGCAGCCCCAAACTTTAAGAAACGACAGCTTAGGTTTCTTGCCAAACCATAGTTCATATGGTGTCATCTCAACGGATTTAGATGGTGCCCTATTTAATGTGAATGCAGCCGTCTCTAAAGCATAACCCCAAAACGATAGTGGTAAATCGGTAAGAGACATCATAGATCGCATCATATCTAATAAAGTACGGTTACGACATTCAGACACACCATTACCGTGTGGTGTTCCAGGTGTGGCGTGAGTTGCAAAACTATTCCACATTGTTTCAAATGAAGACCAAACTCATAACTCAAATATTCACCTCCACGATCAGATCGTAGAAACTTTATTTTCTTGTTATGATGATTTTCCACTTCACTCTGAAATTCTTTGAACTTTTCCAATGTTTCCGACTTATGTTTCATTAAGTAGACATACTCATATCTGCTCAAATCATCTGTGAAGGTCAGAAAATAACGATACCCGCCGCGAGCCTCAACACTCATCGGACCGCATACATCAGTATGTATTATTTCCAACAAGTCAGTTGCTCGCTCCATTATTCCGGAGAACGGAGTCTTAGTCATCTTGCCCATGAGGCATGGTTCGCAAGCATCAAGTGATTTATAATCAAGTGATTCCAAAAGCCCATCAGTATGGAGTTTCTTCATGCGCTTTACACCAATATGACCTAAACGGCAGTGCCACAAATAAGTTGCACTATCATTATTAACCTTGCATCTTTTGGCTTCAATATTATGAATATGTGTATTACTACAATCGAGATTCAAAAAATAGATCACTCATCAAGGGTGCATGACCATAAAAGATATTACTCATACAAATAGAACATCATTTGTAACATCCCAAATTTTCGATTTGGAATGTTATACATAGATCATCATTGCATATCATGTTTTGTTGCATTTTGACAAATCCTCGATAAATCCTAAGCAACTCAAGGACCCTCGGAGAGAGTTGGGGATTTTTCTCGTATTTTCAATTTGATTTTTCAAACGAGGATTTTGGTTTAAATTATTTTTCTCTCCGGAAAAATATTTCAATTTTAAATAAATGAGAGGAGAAAATATGACTTCTCCAAAACATTGAAATACTGGAGGAAAAATGTTAAAATCATTATTTGGAATTTATTTGCAATTTTTATTGCATTTAAAAATATGCATGTTTTCAAAATATTTATTTTTGATTGTAAAAATATTCACCCTATTCTAGATTTTCTAACTAGACGGGGAAAATTTATTTCATATTTTTCTGATTTTTATTTATTTTTCTACGCAATATTTTCCGCGGAACTTATTTTTAAAAAAAAACACGCGCCCGCGCCGACTAGGCCGAGCCCAGCCGACGGCCCGCCCCGTCGCCCCTCTCCTCTTCCCGCACGCCTCGCCGCCGCCGGAGTCCGAGCACGCCACGGTAGCCGCCGCCGCCTCGGATGCCCCTTCCCCAAGCCTCCCTAGCCCCCCTTCCATAAATAGACCCCCCCCTCTTTTTCCTCACCACCGCCGCCGGAGGAGCCCCGCCGCCACCGCCCGCATCTCGCCGCC
>NC_057805.1:58759407-58940780 GCF_018294505.1 Triticum aestivum
CAGGGCTAAGAGATTGTCTGTTGTGTCTTTGGGGTGCCCCCTGCCCACGTATATAAAGGAGGGAGGGAGAGAGGCAGGCCCCCTAGGGGCGCGCCAAGAGTATGGAGTCCTATTCTTGGCGCGCCCCTAGGGGAAAGGCAAGGGGGCGCCGCCCCTTCCCCTAGTCCAATTCAGACCCATGGGGGGTGCGCACCACCTCCCCTTTGGCCTGCCTCCTCTTTTCCCATATGGCCCAATAAGGCCCATTACTTCTCCCCGTGAATTCCCGTAACTCCCCGGTACTCTGAAAAATACCCGAATCACTCGAAACCTTTCCGATGTCCGAATATAGCCTTCCAATATATGAATCTTTACCTCTCAACCATTTAGAGACTCCTCGTCATGTCTGTGATCTCATCCGGGACTCCGAACAAACTTCGGTCATCAAATCACATAACTCATAATACAAATCGTCATCGAACGTTAAGCGTGCCGACCCTACGGGTTCGAGAACTATGTAGACATGACCGAGACACATCTCCGGTCAATAACCAATAGCAGAACCTGGATGTTCATATTGGCTCCTACATATTCTACGAAGATCTTTATCGCTCAAACCGCATAACAACATACGTTGTTCCCTTTGTGATCGATATGTTACTTGCCCGAGATTCGATCGTCGGTATCCTCATACCTAGTTCAATCTCGTTACCGGCAAGTCTCTTTACTCGTTCCGTAATGCATCATCCCGCAACTAACTCATTAGTCACATTGGTTGCAAGGCTTATAGTGATGTGCATTACCGAGAGGGCCCAGAGATACCCCTCTGATACACGGAGTGACAAATCCTAATCTTGATCTTTGCCAACTCAACAAACACCTTCGGAGACACCTGTAGAGCATCTTTATAATCACCCAGTTACATTGTGACGTTTGATAGCACACAAGGTGTTCCTCCGGTATTCGGGAGTTGCATAATCTCATAGTCAGAGGAACATGTATAAGTCATGAAGAAAGCAATAGCAATAAAACTAAACGATCTTAATGCTAAGCTAACAGATGGGTCTTGTCCATCACATCATTCTCCTAATGATGTGATCCCGTTCATCAAATGACAAGACATGTCTATTGTTAGGAAACTTAACCATCTTTGATTAACGAGCTAGTCTAGTAGAGGCATACTAGGGACACTTTGTTTTGTCTATGTATTCACACATGTACTAAGTTTCCGGTTAATACAATTCTAGCATGAATAAGAAACATTTATCATGATATAAGGAAATATAAATAACAACTTTACTATTGCCTCTAGGGCATATTTCCTTCAAATGCAACTGGTGGTCTGGTTGTATTGATCAAGTCGACCATGCACCAGTGAGTGGGGTGCAAATAACAAAGTATGGGCCTATCATCCCAGCCTTCTGCAAGAAACATAATAAGAAGAACGGCGGCAAGGCCTTCACATTGCACCATTGCTACAAGGAACTACTTGGCAATGATAAGTGGATCTGGAGGAACTTTGAGACCATGCCAAAGAGATCATGGATTAGCATATCCATGGAAGCCAATGACGAGGAGGATGAAAGTCCATACAAGCGGCCGGATGAAAAAACCCTTACAATAGAGAGGAAGAGCCGTGGAGGTGTCGACGCCCTACAAGGAGGAGCTTTGTGCTATGATTTAGACCAAAAAACCATTGGCGGCCGAACACAAAGAAGAGAAGACGACTAGGTGGAACGAGCTTAAGTGCTTGGAGGACAAGAAATTGAGATCAAAGTTGGCCGCCGAAGAGAGGAAGGTCACGGTAGAGGAGCATCGAATTGCTCTCAAGGAGGAGAGGCTTGCAAAAGAGAAGAAGGTCGGAGAGCAAGCTATCATGTTCATGAAACCATGCACGACTGATGCAACGACAAGGAAGTATTGGGAGCTCACTCATTTAGAGATCATAGCCTAATCAGATGGGTCTCGTGGTGGTGATGGTCGTGGCCGTGGGGGTGGTGATGATTTCCTTGGAGGTGATGGTGGTGTTGATGAGCACAAAAGTGCTTGAGTTCGTGTTGAAAAGCCTTTGGTAGGGCTCGATCCATGACATAAGACATGATATGTTGTGGTGATTTTGGATCAAACTGATTGATGTGGTGTCTTTTGGATGAACACTATGCATGTTTAAATTCGAATTGCTCGATTAGATGAACTATATGCATGTTTATGGTTGATTTCTTGTGTATGTCCAACTTGAATCATTCGAATGATTGATAACACCGTGTAATTGTTTGGAATGTATGTGACAAAGTCTAAAACAATTGATCATTTTTTCTTAGAGAGTTAAATATAGGGGTCCGGCTAGACCCCGTCACCGTCACCGTTTAACTCCTCAAATTATAAGAAGGCATATTAAGATATAACGGATCGGCTAGAGATGCCCTAACCTTAATAGCAAGGTCTCCCACCTAGCGCTGCCATAGAGTTTTATTAGAAAACATTGAATACATTGTAGATGTACACCCACACACCATCACACAAGCAAAAATGCACAATACTTGCTGGAAAGTAAAGCCATGGTGTTTCAAGGTTAAAAAAAAAAGACCCACCATAATCGTCTTGCTGTTGACAAGAGCGTCACCTTCCCCTATCTCTACTTGCTTAAAAAGAATATAAGTTTCCGTGTTCACTTTTCTTCCCATCATTTCTTTGTCCAACCTTCTTCGTATGATAATGAATCACCTTATAATTTACTTACATTCTAAACTATTTTCACTTTAATTTATACTTAGCCAACTTCTCGTCAAAATAAGGTAAACCACGTGCAGAATTTGATAGACATTTATCTACGCAATCCCGTTAACATGGGTAAGTAAATCACAAGCTAACATATTAGAATATTTATTTTCTATTCTATTACAACGCACGGGTATTGTTTTATCTACTAAAATAATGCTTCATATTAATCTTTTTTGACGGAACAATCCATATTAGTGAACATCAGACGTCAACACCTGAGATTTGACCGTGGCAGGCCAGGACCAGCGTCTAGCTTGCCCGAAACAAGAAAATTTAGTTAACGTGGACATCAGCCACGGTCGCGCAGCAAGCCGAGCCGGCCGGCCGGCCGTGATCCTCGTGGCCGTGACCACACTCTGGTCCAGTGATGCACGCAAGCGGCCGGGCGGCAGCATGACGCGCACCTGGACACACGCCGGCCGCCCAAGAGCAGCAGCGGAAGCGGAGCGCCTTTATGGTATTTTGATTTGATTCGAGGGAGAGAGAGGTGCACTGAACCTTGCAGCGGGAGGTGCGTAGCTAGTTGATTCGCGTCACACTCTCCTTTCCTTTCTGGTCGAGTCACAGCTAATTGCGTGAAATGCTCGCTCCACCGGCTTTATTAGGACGGGTAGGGTGGATAATCGCTTGCACAGGTCAGCACGGACTATCTAGAAGGGATGGAGGTTGGAGGATGTCTACTCGTCACGTCTTTTCTCACACTTGTGGTAATTTTGAGGTTTGTAGTTGTGCATGCAGTGATATAAGAGCAATTTTAGTATAGTGTCCATCTCGCCCGATCTTCATAATAACCATCATTATATCAATTTTGTCTGAAGATCCACTCTAGCAGAGTCGTCATGCCGTCCTCGGTCGTTTTAATTCTTGGAGGCGCTGCAAATCCACTCAACGAGCCTCCATATTTAGATGTTGGATGAGGCAATGTAGTGTGCCCTTCATCCACCGAAATACTGGCGCCACATGCATTTCAGGACACGAGCTCCCTTCGGTCGTAGCCCATATCCCCATGCCACCTTCATTTCTTGCCACCTCCAAAGCCAGGACCATCGCGGTTTGGCCGTTGTCACCTTTGTTGAGCCATTCCCAAACCTCCCACGCTTCACTGTAGTGTCGCTCCTTCTTCCCGCCGTCCGGCTGCACCACCCCTTCCGCCGCGCGACCTCAAGGTATTCGATCCCTTGCCCGGAGGTAAATTTCCCTAACCAGTTCTTGTAGATTTATTTTAGCGACTCGTATATTTGTGCAGATGGCATAGGATTCACATTATGTGTAGATGGATCCAATGGCGGAGCTTATGTTTTTTGATGATTCTTCGTCGGATTCGAGCTACGAGTCCGAGAGTGAAATCATGGACGTCGAAGTAATATTGATGGTTGTTGAATGGATAGCATCAACCGGAACAAAGAGGAAACGTCCGGGGTCGTAGGTTGGTCAGGCGACATTTCACAAGAACAAAATCGTAGGCCACGAGTGACTCATGCTCAACTACTTTGTGTCAGGTTGTACCTTCCATCCGTACATGTTTCGGCAATGTTTCCGCATTACTGGATGGATATTCTGTCAAATTGTCGAGGACATGAAAGCCAACGAATCTTCTTCCAACGGTGGAGACATATCGTCGGTCTCCTGGGTTTTTCTTCTTTTTAGAAGGGGACCATGACACTTAGGATGATTGCATATGGTTCTCCTGCAGATTCATGGGATGAGACACTTCGAATGGCCAAAAATACAATTATGAAGTGCACTAAAGTGTGCGCTGAAACTGTATTGTGGGTTTATGGAGAGCAGTTTCTGCTAGCACCCAGCGGATCCCCGTGCTTTATCTCCATTGGGTGGAGCACCCTTGTACCGATGACACGACCAGACTTCTAGAGATGCATGAAGAAAATGACTGGCATGGGATGCTAGGGAGTGTTGGCAATTGTTCACATGCTAACATCTCACCGTGTACCTGTGGGGTCGGGTACGGTACACAAGACACATTGCCGGAGGAGTCTTGCCAGGAGCACGATATGCAAGACATGTTGGTGAGATCATTTAGAGATCTGAAACCCCACAAGACCGAAAGGGGCCCCTTCACGGAGTGCACTGGCTATGGGCTGGACTAGGTTGACCAGATTGCACCTAAGGCCTCGTGATTCACTGCCCCGCAACATGAAGAAGAAGAAGAAGAAGAAAAATGAGAGAGAAGGAAAAAGGGCAAAGTTAAAAATTGGTAGATTGCTTGATCGATTGTGGGTTCTTCAATTGACCGTCACTTCTAATCTATATAATGGGCGGTTGGACTTTCCATACAAGAAAAGGACTTCAATTCCTACCTAAAGTGCCAAAAATTGACCTAACTTGGAATGACCACGAGCACCAGGACGGAAAGTCCCGCCATCCCCAAGTTTCCGTACAACAACGCAATTTTGGGCTCCATAGGTTGCATATGACATCGTATGAAGATGTCATCAAACGCAAATTTATTCATTTCGACGAGACCAACAATTTTCATGTTGAAAGTTTTTTTATTTGTGGTCATATTGAAGACGCTAGCTTAGGCTCATTTTCAAACTGCTGCAATTGAAAGCCCCGAAACTTTAGCTATACAAATAAATCCTTTGACTTTTTTCGAGTCATTTGTCTGGCTTGAGCAAGACATATTTATCCTCTGACCTTTTGTCCGGCCTTTGACCAAAGATTTGTCTGGGTTGGGCCGGACAATCCGGCATCTTCAGATTGCTCATATGCAACACATTATTTTGACTTCTGAGCTCGAGCTTAGATGCACCCTGAAAGGATTGGTATGGTTTACTAGAGGGAGGGCGAATAAGTGACTAACGATTTTTAACTTCCTTTAACAAATTAGGCTCAACACGAAAGTAGGTTGTCTAGATATGCAACTAGATGGACAACCTATATGATAAGCACTACAACAACAACAAACACAAGCACAAGGTAAAACAAAAGATAAAAGCTTGCATGAAGTAAAGGCACGAAGTAACCGTAAGTGGAGTCGATGGAGACGAGGATGTGTTGTCGAAGTTCTCTCCTTTGGGGGAGGCACATCTCCGTTGAAGAGGTGTGGAGGCACAGTGGTCGCTAAGATGTCACTAGGATCACCTTATTCTTCTTACGCCCTCACACAATGCAAGATGCCGTGATTTCACTAGTGGTGCCCTTGAGGCGGTGATCGGACCATTACAAACAAGGTTGGGGATCTCTCCATAACTCAATTGGAGGCTCCCAACAACACACTGAAGCTTCATCGTAATGAAATGTCGCTCTGAGGTGACCTCTTCCATCTAGGGTGCCCAAACAACCAGGAGTAACAAGATCCACAAAGGAAGGCAGGGGGATCGGTCAAAACAGGAAAAACTCCCACCCACCCCCGTGTTGCCCCGCTTGGGCGACTCGGGGGGCGACAACCCTAGGCTTCCGCTGGGCGGCCCCCTTCCCATCCTTCCTCACCGCCGCCTGAGACAGTCGTCGCGCAAGCCCGCGGCGCTGCCAAGGATGGTGGCGGCGAGGCCTTCCGTGGTCCTGCCCTCGCGTGGGGAGCCCTGGAACTAGAGTGGCGGCTCCTATGGTGAGGCATCACCGGATCTGCGGTGACCAACAATGCAGAAGGTGGATCTGAGGTCCCTAGTCGCGTGGGGGCGTCATCTTGGTGGAGGGGGTGCGCGGCTGGTGGATGCTCCAGCGGCTAGTGGCGTGAGATTTGGCGCCTTCCCCCCTCCCCTGTTTTGCGTGCGGGTCCCCTTGGCCGGGTTGTGCCTCCTTTGGTCGCTGGTTCCTGGTCAGGAGGGTGCAGCTGGTGGCGTGGGGGCAGTCTGGGCGAAATCCCTGGCCGGTCGCGTCCACGGCGACGCCCAAGGGTGTCATTCCCCTCCTTGGAGGCATCGGTATGGACTGTCCCCCACTTCCCCTTTCCCAAGGTCTACCGGGCGAAAGCCCTAACTCTGTTGGGCAGCGGCGGCATTCCCTGTGTCGCTCCCTTCTTGAATGCGCTGCCTTGGGAGCCTTGTGGTCGGTGGGCACATGTGGGTGGTCGGTGGCGACAGCCTTCTTCGTCCCGGTGTGATGCTTCCCCTCTTCCAGTGCTGGATGTCTGCAGCGGTGTTGTTCTGATCAAGTAGAGCCTCTAGTGGCTCGTGGGGGATGCGCTGACCCTCTCTATGTGGCCATCTTCGGCGGCATCCACCCCATCTTGCGACAGTGTGGCGCCTTCGATCCAGGCCAGGAGGTAGTGGCCTTCTTCAAAGATGGTGTGTCGAATGTGTCGTGCCGGGGTCCGTAGGTGCATGGCGATCGATGGCATGCCCCAGTAGTGCCGGTTCCTCTCTCCTTTGAGCATGTGTGATCTTACTCCTGGTGCAACATTCTCAGTTGAGGACCTCGGCGTCAACGGCTTCATCCTCTATTGCTTATCTTCAGTTATCGTAGTGTGATGTTTTCCATCGTTTGTGCACCTTATCGTCATGTATTTCATTTTCTTTGCCTGAGGGTGTGTGCTTGTAATCCTGTCTGGTTGATGGCTTTGTTAATTCAAAGTCGGGCTAGGCCCGAGCCCCACTTGGGCTCGGTTGATGCCTTTTCTCTAGAAAGTAGGGGGAATCAAATTTCTCTCGATGAAAGTTTAGATCGGGGCCTTCTAATCAACATTTTTTGGTTGCTAGGAAGGGAGATCGGGCGAGTTTGATTTTGGGCAACAATGGAGCAAATGGGGAAAGGGGAGGTAGTTGGGTGCTTTATAATATAAAGCGGGGGGAAACCCTTTTTCGTCAAAGGGGAGGTAGTTCTCTTGGGGAAGAAGACTCCCTTTTATACTGGTGGGGGGGTTTAAAAAATCTAGCTGTTATGTTCTGCCTGGGGTTAAGCGGTACTACCGCTAAGCACACAGGTAATTGCTGAGACCCTTAATGGACCAGCGTGACTACTACCGCCTCTAACAAGCGGTATTATCGCAAATTAGCCAGGGGAACAGAAACTTCCATGGTAGTACGCGCGATACTCCAAAGGAAGTACTGCACAATCGGTACTACCGCTAGGAGCAAGCGTACTACCGTGAATTCCAAGAAGAGTAATAGAGAAATCCAAGGTAGTACGCGTTGTACTCAAGCAATAGTACAACACAAGCGGTACGCTAGGAATAAGCGGTACTATTGCGAATTCCATGAGAGTAACAGAGACCCTCCCGGTAGTAACCGTGGCAGCCAGCGGAAGTACCGCGCAAGCGGTACTACCGCCAGATACTCAACAGGAAAAACAGAACACAATGGAAGGACCACTCCAAGGCAGGGGGAAGAGAAAGTGGGCGCATTTAGTTTGTGTACGTGTTGATTCGACCCATACCTTCCAATGGGGTCCCCCTCTTTATATTACGGATTCCCTACAAGTCAAATCAAATGAAAAGAACTGCCCAAAAACCCGTCTTTCCTCTTTGCTTATCTGAGGGGAAACAAATTGTCTTGTGCCATCAATATGAATCTCTAAAATGCTCAATGCACTCGGTTAGTCCGCAAAACGCATTGTCATCAACACCAAAACCACTAAGGAAGAGACATGCCCTAACACACCCGATGAACAATGAAATCAAATAAAATAGAAAAAAGATTTAAAAAAAAATCCAATTTTTGTGGTGCACAATGCTCGTGTGTGTGGGCTCCATGCAAATTTTTGTGAAGTTTGGACACTTGAGGAGCTTGAGGCAAAGAAGACAAAGTCGGGTGTGAACAGTGTAATTTTTAAAAGTTTCTCAGATACTCGAAATTTGTTTTTTTTTTCATGAGCTCCTCGAATGTCCAACTTCACAAAATTTTGCACGGAATTCACGCACAGGAGCATGTTGCACCACCGAAAAATAGATATTTTTGGAAAGAAATTCTATTTTATTTTCTTTTACTGTTCATCCTCGGGCTTATCTGAGCCATTCATCTAAGATACTAATTTATAATGTTATGCACTAGGAATGTAGTATCATACTCAAATATCATATGGATGATACAAACTTATGATACTACTCACTAAGGCAGCTTTACGTGACAGAGGGAGTAGAAAAACAAAAAAATCCGCACTTATCTCCATGTAAACTAAAATAACATAAGTGTTAGACAATACATTATTAATTCTCATAAAAAATTAGCACTTCACTCGTAGATCTCATAAGACTTGCACTTTATATCCTACATGTAAATTCTATCGTTTCAACTCCAGTGAGCACAGGGGATAACAAGCAAGCCCGTTAGTATCGCCGGACCAGTCTGACCACCTTATTTGCTAGGACTCGATGAAATGGTTATTGAAGAAGACGATGTTGCTCCAACAATGACCATGGAGCAATGTGGACAGACAACATAGATAACCAACCATAGTTCATGAAGAACAAAGGGGGCAAAAACCCCAAGCTCCCAACAACACCGCACTAAGCGCCACCGAAAGGGAATTGAAGCCAAGGACATCTATTAGCAATAACACTGTCATCATTGTCGGAGCAACATCGCCGCGACACCAAAAGCCAGTATAAAAATGGACGAGAGAAGAGATTCACCTACCCTCCGGCACCAATCCATGATGCCAGAGTGAGGGTCAGAGACTCGGAAGTCAGGGGTTATCATCCTTTTCAAAAAAGAAAAGAAAAGAAAAGAGAGAGACTCAGAGGCACAGAGAAGGGGAGAAGACCGATCTCGTGATGGTGGGGTTTATTTTATTTTAAATTTTTGTGAGTTGGGTTTGGGTATCTTTCAGCGGGCTTCGTTAATGATCTGTAACCAAAATCCATGACATAGGATGGGATAATGCAACAGTGCGAACTGTAGTGGTGCCAATGCAACTTGAGCCGTGCCATGACTCACTGCTCTGTTCCTTTCTAAGAGCACAACTTCACGTGGCCAATTGACCAATTGCAAAGGGATGACTCAAAGTTGTATGGGTATCCATGATAATTAAACCCCAATTTTGCCCTAAGAAATAGCACTTGATGGAACAATCTTTCTGACAACGACAACTTGACAAGTCAGCCATGTTGAACAGAATTCTCCAAACATATGCTCTGCTGAATACAGTAAGGACTGAGCAATCGTGGTTGAAATGTTGCCACTGAAACAGTTCAAAATCTGCCGGCCGGGTGACGGGCTCATTAGTATAGATTGGCGTTTTTTTGGGGGGAGCGGCGTTTTGGCTCGGGTGCATCTGCACCCGCGGGTACAGTAAAATTGTTAAAAAAATTTAAAAACTCTGTTTTTATTTTGTGATGCGAGATGCTCATGGGCGTGAATGCGCCAAATTTCGTGGAGTTTAGACATTTCAGTAGCTCTCGGCAAAAAAGATAAATTTCAGATATGTGAGAAACTTTGGAAAACAACACTGTTCAGAGCTTATTTTGTCTTTTTTGCCACGAGCTCCTTGAATGTCATTTAGCCACGAAATTTTGCACGCATCTGACGCACCGAATCATCTTGCATAAAAAAATCATACATTTTTTTAGTTTTTGCTATTTTTTTCCTTTTACTGTTCATCGGGTGCAGATGAGTCCGGGCACCATTGAATATCCGGTTTTTTACTTGAAAATTGTTCAATTTTTTGCTTCCAAGTTACTTTTAAAGACATACTTGAAAAATATTTCTAAAACATGATGTACTTTCATCGCCTATGGCACCAAGGTAGCTGGTTTCCCTCCATCAAAATTTTCGAACCTACAAGTGGGTTGGACGATTTAACAACGGAAGTGCCAAACTATCCCTTAGAAGATGGTAAGCCACCAAGTTTTTTTTTTTGGAGATACACCAAGCAGAAATATAAAACGAAGCGTTTACCTATATCGCAGTCAACTGAAAACCTCATTTCTCAATCGACTTTATAAATGTATTCATACAGATCTAAAATGATGCTGACTGTGCTGTAATAATTTGCTCATCACTGTAAATAGTTAGTATATGGCCTTATTCCAATCAACTTTACAATTTTGTTCATACAACCTAGAAAACTTCTTTTTATGAGGATCTAGAAAACTGTTCACTGTGCGATTTGTATCCTAGTGAGAAAAGAAAAGACAAAAAAAATGTACATAGTTCAGAAAATGTAAAATCTTGCATGAATCTTAACGTTGGCTGGTGGTTCTCACTGTCGATCAGCACCTAGAAAATCTCACACGATTGACATTCAGCAAAACCGTAAAACAAATGTAGATTTTCGCAGTCTCATGGAACCAATTTTTTTGAAAGCAATATCTTGGAAACTACGTAAAATGTGCATGTCTATAGTAACAGGTGGCAAGTGGATGCTCCTATCCTGTAGCTAACAGCTGCGCTTGAAGACCTGTTATGAGATTTCTTCACATGAAATCATTCGGTTGCTGAATTTGGAGGATGACTAGGATAGCCAAGTGTGGGTGTAGGAATTTTTGGCCGGGATAAATCAGTCATTTCTATCTTTGTTTTTTCGAGGTTTCTCAAGTGGGAAAAAAAGGAAGGAAACGTGTGATGTCTAGGTTCGTAGGAGTTGACAAGGTGGCCGGAACAAAGACTTTGCATGTTGTAAAGGATTGGGTATGCACAAAAAAGGCAACCAGGGGAGAGGAACCCTTGCACATAAGACCGACCTCTCCGAGGGGAATTGCTTGGAGTAATGATATTTGTACCGCACTCTAGGAGAGACAAGACATGTGACCAAATGCAGACAGGAGTGAACTTCAGTTACACTTGTTATGATATATAAACATCGTATTTTATGGAATATATTCCTCAAGCAAAATACTTGATTTGACGGACAATCTCGTAGGAAAGATCTTACTAGTCTAACATTACCAGAAGGGGTCAACACAAACCCATACGAGATACTCCTACTGGCTACTGACCAGTGCCACATAGCTTGGTTCAAAGATGTCTCAAAAAAAATACTCCCTCCAATCCATATTAATTGTCGCCGCTTAAATATTGTACTTAAGCTCCGATTCATATTAATTGTCACCGTTTAAGTATTGTACTTAAGCGGTGACAATTAATATGGATCGGAGGGTGTACTTCATTAGCTTTATATGTCAACTTTTTCCCATATAATTGTCAAAAACGCATTTTTCATGACAAAAAAAGAGATTGTATTATAAATCATTCTACGCGCTACCACATTGTTCACCTCCTTATACGCTAATGACACTGCAACCTTCGTCGCCCCCATCAAGGAGGACATTGATCAGCTGGCGGCCATCCTGATCAATTTCAGAGAGGTCACGGGCCTGGTCGCTAATCCCCTCAAGAGTGTGGTCGCCCCTATACGTTGTGGCAACCTTGACCTCGATGCAATTCTACAGAGCTTCCTCGCTAAGCGAATGGGTTTTGCCCTAAGATACTTAAGCCTCCCACTCTCAACTCACAGTCTCAAGAGTGCTGGCTGTCAGTTCCTGGTGGATAAGGTGGCGGCCAAGCTTCCGCCGTGGCAAGGGAATAACATCAACACAGCTGGTCGGATGACCCTGGTCAAGTCAGCCTTAACATCTCTTGTGATTTTCCACATCACTGTGCTTGATATGCCACTGGGTATCAAGCAAAGCATCACCAAGATACAACAAGCATTTCTATGAGCGGGAACGGATCAGATATCGAGCGGCAAATGCAAGATCAATTGGAAAACTGTGTGTCGCCCTACAAATTTGGGTGGCCTGGGCATCCTTGACCTCGACAAGTTCACCCAGGTGATTAGACTTAGATGGCTATGGTTTGCTTGGGTGGACCCTCAGAGGGTCTGGTTTGGCCTTGAAACCCCATGTGATGACGTGGACAAGAACCTTTTCTATGCGGCCACGACAATCACCATCGGCGACGGCCTGTCGGCGAGCTTCTGGCACTCTCCATGGATTAATGGGCAAAACCAAAATACATCGCATCGGGTCACACACATTTGCGTCCCCAAGGCGATGGCCAACAATGCTTGGGTCACACACATTAACATGCAAGGCGGACTCTTGGTTGTTCTGATCCAACAATTCTATGACCTTTGGTGCCAAACTCAGGCGGTGCATCTGACTCCAGGTACTAAGGATGGCATCCGTTGGAAGTTCACTGCGGATGGATGCTACTCTGTCGCCACTGCTTACAGGATGCAGTTTGCTGGTTTGATCACGTCTGCAATGCCTCACATGGTTTGGAAGATCTGAGCACCTCCCGAAGATTAAATTCTTCTCATGGCTTGTCCTGCAAGACAGAATGGAGGGCCGATAGGCTCCAGCTCAGAGGTTGGCCAAATTGCGATCTTTCTCAGCTACACAAAAGGGAACCAAAATCGACGGCGCATATCATGTTCAAGTGCCGCTTCACTATCAGGGTGTGGAACTTCATTTTCGGTTGGCTGGGTTGGCAATCGGCGACCCCATCCCGGTGTGACCTTCGGACGGTGAACCAATGGTGGATTTCGAGCGAGGGCCAACTAGGTTACTCTCGGAAGGTGATCCACTCTTTGCAAATGCTCATCTACTCGGAGATTTGGAACGAAAGGAATGCTAGGGTCTTTTGCAACAAGTATTCCCCGCCTTCGCGGGTAGCGGCGACGATTAGAGAAGAGGCAAAGACTTGGGTGATAGCAGGGGCAATATTTTTGGGAATTATTTTACCGGGAGAGTAATCCCTTTATTTCGGACTTGTGTGGTCCTGTAATGACAAAAACTATGTTCTTTCTCCTTATTTAGTGAGATGGGGCAAAGCTTTTGCCTCCGTTTAAAAAAACAAAATGGAAGTCCAAATGTGATTGTTATTACTAACAAATTACACAATCTGAAACTTTTTTTTTTGGAGGGATACACAATATCAATCCTAACACACCAAATATAATAGAATTTACCCATGACTTCTTTATTCTCAACTACATTAAAAGGCTAACATTAGGATTTGATTCTTGATACTCTTCACCATTTATTTATTTTATCTCGACAAGACTTATTGTAGCAGAGAGAAAACATTCAATTGACGTAGAGTTTTTGGTGCTTCAGTGCTAACCTTTACACATGTGACTGGGTCAGTACAAATCCATACAAGATATTCCTACTAATCGTCGTAACAAATTAAAGCTCTTGTCTTGTCAAGAACAAAGATATTTATCATCTTCATGTCAATGTTTTCCGTCACAATGGTTGAAAAATGACTTCCAAAGATTATAAGGTAGACAAATGCAATTCTTGTTAGTAACAAATTACATAATATCCATCCTGACATTAATTTTTTTTACATAATTTGCTCATCCATCCTTATTTCTCAACTACAAAGGCTACCTTTAGGATTAAAATAATAGTAATTCTTAATGCTCTTCCACCGTCATTTGTCTCGACAACAAAAATATCCCGTCAACATAGGGTTTGCGGCGCTTCACTGCCATCATTTACACCACTACTTGGGTCAGCACAAATACATACAACATACTAAAATATGTCGTCGACTTAGGGTTTGTGGCTCTTCACCGCTAAACTTAAACAATGTCTGAGTTGGTACAAATACATAGAATACACTCTTAGTAACCACCATAACAACGTAAAGCTTGTCCTGTAAAGTTCCCTAAGAAATTTGTCAATGTTTTTCACCAAAATTGTCAAAATACCCTTGTCATCAAAAGATTATACAATAAATCTTTGTAGAACATAAGGGAGTATAAATGCAACTCTGGTTAGTAACAAATTAACAATGTCAATCCTAACACACTACAAATATTACAGAATTTCCTCATCCCTTTTTCAAATTTCTAACTGCATTCAAAGGCTAGTTTCAGGATCAACATAATGATTCTAGATCTTCCACCATCGTTTGTCGCGAGGACGAAAATATCGAGTCGACATAGGGTTTGTGACGCTTCACCGCTAACCTGCTAACCTTTACACCGACAACAAGACCCATGTAGATGCCACATCAACGAGCCTACCTCCACCAACAACTAATAAGAATCTTCTAGATTCACACTAAGAGTAAAATGCTTCATGCTTTAGTGCTAACAAATACTAGATGCTAACTGCAATTAGGGGAAGTAAACCCAACCAAGTCACCAAGACAACAGTAACATCCACTGCCAAAAGGAGAGGAAGGAGGCTTATGGCCCACCCCACCCCCCACCCCCTGTTCCATCATGCATGCATAGCTTGCCTGCCCCCTCAAGTTGGTCCTTGATGCAATGTATCCGCCCCCCTTCGCCTCCCCTCCAAGCTCCCCCGAGATTTCAAACCCCACTCATAAAATTGTCTCCCCTCTCTCGCTTCCTCCGTCATCATGCTTGGCCTCTCCTCCCCCCATCCCCATCCCCATCTCCGTCTCCGTCCCTCCACAGCAGCAGCGTCGCCACAGGGGATACACGAGGCACCGCCCCCGCGCACGATATCTGCTTCGCCGTCAGGGGGATCCGCGCGCCTTTGCCGGTCTCTTCCTTTCTCCCGCGCCACCGTAAACTAATCCCGTTTCGCGGCTGCTGCTGGTAGGCGGCGGAATCCAATCCGAGAGCATCGTGTTCGGAACGGGAGTATTGATTTCTTTCCGCTGCCGTCCCCCCGTTCGTGATCTTGGTATCTTTCTTGGTTGGGAGTGTTGGTTTGGAGGAGAGAGGGGCTCTTGGGGCAGAGGTGGATGCGTGGTACGGACATCACCAAAATGCAAGTTTCAGGATCGAAGGTACTACCTTTTTTCTTATGCTTGATTGATTGTCCACGCTGTTGCCATATTTTAGTTTTGGTTGGTCCATCGGTTCGTCGGCTCATGTAGCTAGGTTGTTTATACAAATTTGCGTGGAGAAGTATGACCTTTCACCTAGTATTTCTTGCTTTGGATGGCATAGAAAAATATACCTGAATGTTTGGTTAATAGTTGAACATGATTTTCTTGTTCTCTAACAATTTTCTTCGCCCCACAGGTATTGCCACTTGCGGTGCAGTTCTTCCAAAGCAGATGATGTGCAGTTCAGTCAGAGACTCACAGAGACTTCAGATCTGTTAAAAACCTTCAGAAACCACAAGAGTTCTCATTCATCTCAGTTCCTGGATAGCTGCTGATCTGCACTCACCAAACAATAGATGGATAGCCAGTTCGGTGCAATGGAAAGAGGAGGTAGTAGGCAGAGGAGGAGCCCTGTGTTAGCCAGACCAAATACTGCAAAGAGGCATCTGCAGCAGCAGAGGGCAAATGCTGCTGACAAGAAGGTTGTCATACCGAACTACTTCGGCGTCGAAGCGTTCTTTGTGCTCGCCTGCCTCACCGTTTCATTGCTCATACTGCCATTGGTGCTGCCTCCATTGCCCCCACCGCCTTCGCTGCTGCTGTTCGTGCCGGTCTGCTTGCTCATCCTGTTGATGGTGTTGGCCTTCATGCCGACCGATGTGCGGAGCATGGCCACCTCTTACTTGTAAATAGGCTTGCTGCGTGCTTTTTGTTTCTGATTGTGTGTTGGCATAAGATGAGTGCAATATGAAGCATCTTTATATCAGAATATTATATTTTGAACGGTGAAGTTTAGTAACTTTACAGGGTATTGGTTGGCCAAGATTGTGGTGCATTGCTTGAACAAGATTGTGCAGATTTTGGTGCATTGCTTGAACAAGATTGTGCAGATTTTGGTGCATTGCTTGAACAAGATTGTGCAGATTTTCTGTCATGGAACCAATCTACTGAGTAAATTAACAGCCTCTGCTATATTGGATTTACATCCACCTCAACTTAACCATTTATATTAGTTCTTGATAAGTGACTATTCTCTTATGTTGACCAGCAAAGTACACATAGTTCTTTTAAGTTCATTTGTCAATGTATCCTAAATCTTATTTGTATCATGATTTGGCTTCACTCAGCAGGGCCGTCTAGTCAAATGTTTTGAAATGTCCACTTTCAGTAACGTGCTGAGGCATTTATGCATGCTTAGAACGTTATATTATGCGGCGTCAAGTTAGCTTGGTTAGATTATTATTAGGTCGATCTGCAAGTGGTTTATTGTTAGTGACAAAACATAATTGCAGGTTCCTCAGTTTGTGCTCCAGCAAGCTCCCAAAGAATTGTGTTGCCTCGACAGTTTCTGTCACTGTAATACTATCAGGTTGTCTCAAATGGCAACGCAATGTTGAGTGTTGACTGATTCATTTCAGAGGTTGATTCTAGCCTAAGTAAGCATGGAGGGGCTGTTTCGGTCCAAGAACGCATAATGACTGACCATTACAAGCAACCGGAGGGTTGCTATCACAGTAAGCAATATAAGTAGGGTTCACTACAAGAAATAGAACATGGGAGATAAATTATAAATCACAGGTTTTATATTCTCCCAGGAGCATGGACAAGGTTTGTAAGACTTTGACATTTTGTGTTATTCTTTTTTTTTTTGAACCATACAAGATGACCTATGAAATTTTGTTGAGATGAAGAAATTTCAGAAGGTGTTACTATCATTACATGGTCAGCAGCTGAATGTATCCTGGCAATAAGTACTATAGCACCTCAACTGTTTATTTATTATTTATTTTTGTTTCGCAACAATGATGTTGCGCCCATATTAACATTTATATATTAGATCGATAAAGTAATTTCCAGAAGACAAATCAATTGAAGGGCTATAGGTAAAATTTAAACTCATTTGCAGCAAAATATTTATATAGAGCCTTGAAACTGAACTTCGGATCCTGATAGAACAGACGCCATTATCAAAGTTCAGAAAACCGAGTACATTTTCGTTTGTAATTAAGCATAAAACAGCTCAATAAAAGAAGAAAAGAAGAAAAAATGAGCCAAACTCTTCTCACTTAAAACTAGAATTTTGAGCCCAACCTGGTTTGGTGTGGTCAGGGCCTTGAAAGGTTGAGGATTTTGTGCACCACCAATAACTAATGGACCAAAGTGCTGCTTACATCTAATGTTTTTTTTGTTAACACAACATCTAGTATTAATACTACTGGGTCTGGGTCTAATGGACCGAGCTAAGGATAATAGATTGGCTATTTGCAAGGCCCAGTGACTTCGTGTTCTTTTTCGGCCTCCCATAAAAATGTCTTGAAAAAAAAAGCCCATTTAACACCCTCAAGTATTGTTCTTCAGCCACCACCCCCACCACGCCCCCTTCAACTGTCACTTGGCCATCCCACCCTCTGAATAGCCTTTGTTTGGTATTCTGTGGCCAGACCGCCCTCTAAATCCGAACTAGGAGACTATTTGCAGCAGTGTTGAAAGTTCAGAGGATAGGATGTTCCCAAAAATAATAGTCGAGGAAGCGAAGTAGAAGTGACTTAGGTGACCCGATCACCCACCGGCCACCACGTAGGCCATCCATTTTGCATAACTTGGTTTTTTTTAGCAGCTTCAAAACAGAGCAACAAACACTCCTTTTCAAACTGAATTTGCAAATAAAAAAATTATATTACGAATACAGTTAATAACACTATAATAAATTTGGTAATGCTCAGTGCTCGGACGCTGCTAAGTTTTTTTCCCAAACAAGCCCGGAAGCATGTGTTTGCATAAGAAGAAGAAGGCACTAGACTGGTGTCACATCGTGAGCACACGCCCAAGTTCATTCTCTTCCTCTCCCGTGCTGTCGAATTCGAAATCATCACTGACCCGAACTCGCAAGCAGAGAAAACCAAGGAATCGCTGAAGGGCGACGACACCGACACCGACACCTATCATTTTTCTTCTCCTAGCCTTTTCTTGCTTTTATTCTCCTTCAGCTCCACTACATCTACATGATATACTCCTTCTACACCAGACAATAATAACAATCAAAGATTGCATTATTAATCAGAGAAGATTGCATGATTTGTTTTTTCTAAAAACAACATTTCTCTGTCATAACGAGTTGGACTTTTCAACTGACCAAATTTCTGAATTCTACATCTAAAGACCGTTTACGCCCGGGCGAGGGTCCCCCATCTGAAGGCGTTCCAGTACAACCCCGACTGCTGGTTGCAACTTGCAAGACATCCAGTGAATGAATGAATGAATGGAGGCTGTGTGGATCTCAGGCTCCATCAGTTTTGGTTTCAGCAAACTAACTCAGGCAGTGGATGCGTACATGCAGCACAGTCACAGGAGATTGACAACTGAGAGAGCAGCCATCTTTCATTTGGTTTCAGTTTTATGTTTGGGAGGGCAAGATTACAGATGACTAGTCCATGTTTCAGTCACAACAACAACAAACAAGGCCATATGTACGGTTTACCGAAAACCGGAGAAACATGTTCTCGACTACGCTTACCAAATTTCACACTACAACAGCTCCTATGGATCGCCTTACGCGGCCCGATCACCCACCGGCCCACCAACTGATTATAGCACCACAGCTGTTTATTTATCTCTTCTAAAAAAAACTGTTTATTTATTATTTAATTTTGTTTTGCAACAATGATGTTGCATCCACTGTAGTAATATTTATATCTTAGATCAGTAGAATAATTCCCAAAGACAAATCAATTGTAGGGCTGTAGGTAAAATTTAAACTCATTTGCCGCAGATATTTACACAGAGCCTTGAAACTGAACTTTAGATCTTTTTTTTTGCGGGGGGACTGAACTTTAGATCTTGATAGAAAAAACACCATTATCAAAGTTCAGAAAACGATCGACATTAGGGGTTGCTGTTGTGCCAATCTGGAAGAATCTGTAAACTACTCAATAAAAGGAGAATTTTTTTTCCTCCTGTAATGAAGCATAAAACAGCTCAATAAAAGAGGATTTCTTTAGACACAATAAAAGGAGGTAAGTTTTCGGCGGCTAGGGCAAACTCTTCACTCCAAAACTTCGTTGGCGAGCCCGTGGATTTGCCTCCCCTCTAACTGCCGCTCCGACGGCCGGTGGTGGGGAGGGGAATCCCGGTGCCTCCGCTCTGGTTAGTAGTTTAGGTTAGGGTCTTTTTAGTCCTCGTAGGTGCGGTGTTCGGGCGGATAGCGGAGCTACTTTTTTGAGTTTGTCTTCCGGGCTCCGATCCTCCTCTAGTACGTCTGTCTGGACGTACTCGACGGAGTTCCAGCGTAGTTCCTGCCATCTTTTTGGGGCGGTGAGGTTAGGGTTTCTCGTCTTGTGGCGAGATTTGGTTTAAGGTGCTTCAGATCTATGCAAGGGTTCAACGGCGACGGATGTGGCTCCAGGGCGTTGGTCCTTAGGGGCACGTGCACGAAGACTTCCCGACTGTCATCGATAAGGTCAGGCCGGCTCCGGTAGGGGAGCGGCAACAGCGGTGCGTCGGCGGCTCGTTCTGGCGGCAGTAGTAACGTTTGGGGGTCTTGGAATCTCAATGTAATTTCTATTATGTTCGAGATGTTTTGTACTTCCGCTAAACTTTGATAATGGATATGGATCATTTTCGCAAAAAATAAAATAAAAGGAGAAGTGAAGAAGAAGAATGAGCCAAACTTTTCTCACTTAAAACTAGAATTTGAGCCCAGCCTGGTGTGGTGTGGTCAGGGCCTTGAAAGGTTGAGAATTTTGTGCCCAACAATGTACAATAACTTTTTTTTAGGCAACCAATGTGCAATAACTGATGGACTGAGCTAAGGATTATAGATTGCCTATTAGTGAGGCCCAGTGACTTCATGTTCTTTTTCAGCCTATCATAAAAATGTCTTGAGAAAAGCCCATTTAACGCCCTCAAGTATTTTTCTTCAGCCACTTTTCCCTCGTCAATTGTCATTTGGGGCATCCCACCCTCTGAATAACCTTTGTTTGGTAATTCTTTGGCCAGACTATTTGTAGCAGTATTGAATGTTCAGAAGGTAGGATGTCCCCAAGAATAGTCGAGGAAGCAAAGTATTTTTTTTTTGAAAGGCAGGAAGTGAAGTCGAAGTGAATACTTGAGAGGTTTATTTTTCTTAGTCTACTTTTTTAGGGGATTTTTCTTAGTCTACTTGAGAGGGTTAAATGGATTCTTCACAAACAAAATGAAAATACAGCAAATTTCACACTGCACCAGCTCCTATGGATCACCTTACGCGGCCTAATCACCCACCAGCCCACCATGTAGGCCGTCCATTTTTGCATAACTTGAATTATTATTGTTTTGTTGGGCAGCTTCAAAACAGAGGGAAAAAAGTCCTTTTCAAACTGAATTTGCAAATGTCGCTAACTTTTTCCGAAACACCCCGGGAAGCATGTGCTTGCATATGAAGAAGGCACCAAGATGGCGCAAACGACCTAGGTTAACTGACATGATTTATTGGAGACATGCTCTTATTGCCAGCCATGGACCAGAACTGCTGCTGCCGGAGGAAAAGCCTTTGCAGAGTCTGCAGCCATACGGCAAACACCTAGGGCTCATATAAGAGCTTAAATAAACATGTACTCCTAGTCACCATTGATTATAGCCCTGCCCTTGACTGGTGTCACATCCTGAGCACACACACGCCGAAGCTCATTATCTTTTCTCCCGCGCTGTCAAATTTGAACTCGTCACTGACCCCGACTCGCAAGCAATATACTCAAGGAATCTCTGAAGCGCGACGACAGCGACACCTATCGTTTTTCCTCTCCTAACCTTTGCTTGCTTTTGTTCCCTTTTCAGCTCCACTACATACACGATATATATTCCTTCGACGCCAGAAAATAACAACAATAATAATCAAATATTGCATCATTTGTTTTCCTAAAGAACATTTCTCTGTCACAGCGACTTGGGACTTTTCGACTGACCAAATTTCTGAATTCCTCTCTCACTCATTGCAGGGTTTCAGTTGGCATCAAGGGACAGGACATCTAAAGACCATTTACGCCCGGGCGAGGGTCCCCCGTCTGAACAAGTTCCAGTACTACCCATGACCTGTTGGTTGCAACTTGCAAGACATCCAGTGAATGAATGAATGGAGGCTGTGTAGATCTCAGGCTCCATCAGTTTTGGTTTCAGCAAATTAACTCGCTCAGGCAGTGTGTGCGTACATTCAGATGCAGCACGGTCACAGGAACAGCCACCCATCAAGAGATGACAACTGAGAGAGCAGACATTTTTCATTTGGTTTCAGTTTTATGTTTGGGAAGGTAGACAACAACAACAGCAGCAGCAGCAAACAAGGCCATATGTATGGTTTACCGAAAACTGGAGAAACATGTCCTCGACGACGCTTATATCATTTTTTTTCTGACGGTTGCGGTTCCGGTAAATACTCAACAGACGCCTCGCACAAGACACACACAGACGACACACACACACACACGACACAACACAACACCTTGTACCAAAACTATATACTCTCCGAAGAGCGCCTGCAGGAGAGTCAGGGGGGGTGAGCCTCTCAGGGTGGTGCTATCATTGCGGATGTCGACAAGCAGGGTACGATGAGGATGGATGGTGGGTGCGACGCCCTTCGCTACTTGCTTGCGATGACCGATGACGATGACGGTGCCGATGCCGATGCGGTTTGAGTGCAGGTTGCGACCTTCATTCAAGTCTGAACGAGAAAACGCGGGAGGTGGTGCTCCAGGATGGCCAGCAGCTCGCTTTGCTGGGTGCCCCTGTCCAGTTGCCGGCCCTCCAGCCTGCCTGCAGCCTCCACGAGCTGGCCTCTTAGCCTCTGCGGCAGAAGCCGCCCACCTGACCCGACGCATTCCCTGTACAGTGGCAGGTAGGCCATGGCGATCACCAGCTGAAGCGGGAGCTGTCTCAGGACGACCGGCGACTCACCCCTTTGCATTATCCTTGTAATGTTGACAAAGTGCTCTTGTGAAGACACGAATCCCTTGTTGAAGGCTTCCTCTGACCACTGCTCGAGCATGAACAGCCTAAGCTTGGCATCTACAGCCTCATCAGCGCATCTTGCTATGCTGTCTGCTACAGCATATGTGGCGGCTGGGTCATTGAGGAAGTCCGACCGGAGAAGAAAATCCACACCTTGGAGGGAACCTGTGCTCCTCTCGCCAGCAGCCTTCACAATCTCGATGCTGAGTGGGGCAAGAACAAGTTGGGGGACTAGAGGCAGGAGATAGGCAGCAACTTCAACCTGGCTACTAGAGGTGGCAGCAGTAAGGGCCAGGCAAAGCTCCATGTCCCGACAGCCACGGTTCACAAACCATTCCACAACTTGAAAGCATCCACGCTCAGCTGCCCGCATTAAAGGGCCAAGGAAGGCGACAGTATTACCTTCCTCAACTAAGCACCCCATGGTTTCGAGTTTCCCGTAGTGGGCAGCAAAACCAAGGGCTAGATCCACATCAATGTCCAAGCTGTTCCTTTGAGCAATCTGAACAAAAGTGAAAACATTAAATATGTTAAATGCTGCCAATGATTGACGATACATTTGTGCCAAGAGAAAAAGAAAAATTCTCATATGTCAGAAAGCACAAGATAAATAGGAAAACCTTCTTAAAAAGATATATAGCTTCTAAATACGGCGTTCAAAAAATTTATATACACTTTTAGAGGAAAGTGTTAATCCTCATAAATATTTTTTAGAGGATTCTTACATATATTAGAAAAGGGAAGGAAGCAAATGATTTAAATCCATAAGCGCGCTAAATTAATATCACCACCTGCCATATTTGAAAAATGTCCTAACAATTGTAAAATTTACTCTAATTTAAAAAACAAATGATAAAATTTACTACCTTCATTCCAAACATACAACTCATATTTTAGGTGGGGCATGGATTAAGTTGACCATATATTAAAATGAGCAAATGTTCATGTTATCCTTGTCGTAAGTACCATTGAAATGGGGGAGAGATAGTAAAAGGAGAGTGAAATAAAACGAGGAAAAGAATATGCCTTAGAAAGGAAACTGAGGGAGTATGCAAAGCTTTGCTCATTTTTGCCTCATGCCTTATACATAGTGAACCTACATAGCTTTCTTAATCTGGCCTAAATAGCAATGCAATACAGAAATGAGTTGCGAAAATAATCAATGTCTCCGTTTGTGTTAACTGCCTAAATATTGTATCATGCTTTCCAGGTCAACTCTGTAATATCTTCCACCATTCTAATACGTTTGATCATCCATGCAAGTAAAAGTATAAAATTAGTTATTTTTCTATATAATGGGAAGATTGGCCATCAAGATGACCATCTTCAATTACTATTTCAAATATTTACTTTAATATCTTCAAAGCACTAACTCAACTTAGTAACACACAAATTTCTGAGGCTCTCTAAGGTAAGCAGGAGCCATTCCACCTAAATTGCCATGATGAACACCACATGAAGTAGATTCCATTACAGATCTGGATGAGACCGTCATCAGTAAGCAGTCTATGAACTGATTCATGAGAATAATTATATGGTCTACACACAATTTTTAAAGGTTCAGTCGTTTAGGCGCATGTATATTCACAATGCATTGTGCATGAAGACTGAAGCAGTTTACGCCGAATACATTCAAACATGATGGCAAGCTCCACAAGAAAGGTCTGATTCCCAGTCAAAAGAAAAGGTCCAGTTACTAGCAGAGGAAATAAGGTAAGCCAGAAAATGTTTCAGACTTTCCATATACATGTATACCAGGGGACTACTGTGTGCTGGAAGCAACTAACAACCATTTAGTTGTGTTGCACCTACATTATCTGCTCAACAGGTGTCATTAACCTAAATTGTCTCGCTATGATTTATGATCTCCTGAAGTAAGAATAAGATGCACATGGGGACGATGCTTTGTCATTACCTGAAGTAAGATGCGGACGAGTTCAGTGCTTCCATAGCGTGCAGCTTCAAGAAAGCATTGGTTCACATTGTCTGCGCCACCCTCTACCAACAGCTCTAACAGACCTTGTATAGCAGCTGCCGAGATCCCTGCTGCCCATCCTTGGTCAAAGGTGCTTGAGAACAGTGTAAGAGGAAAGCATGCAGCATCAAAGGCCTCAGTGAAATCTTTCCCGGTAAGATCATTATCAGCAATATCCAGAAATGTCTTGAAAGCAGATAGCTGAAGCTGAACCTCAATGATTGTGCCATGGTTTCCTTTGCCCCTACTCGCCCGCACACGGGCGTGTAATCCAATGCACTTCAGAGCCCATTCTGTGAACTTATGTACCTTTGCACTTGCCTCTGCCTTCAATACCTCATCGCCATGGGATTCTTGGAGGCGTTCATGCAACCTAAGAATTATTCAAAGGCCGCGTCACAACAGTACACTATATAAGGTGTAAAGATGAATTGGAATTATCGAATTCGACACAAGTAATACAATTGCAAAGCATGCGATTCAAGACAAACTGTAACGATCAAATCCATGAATTGGAATTATCGAATTCGACACAAGTAATACAATTGCAAAGCATGTGATTCAAGACAAACTGTAACGATCACAAACCATTTTGGAGAGACTTACTTTTGACCCATGAAGCTCACGGCATCGGCGAGGCTGGTCGTCCGCCCCCTGCATGCCGACACACACGATGCCAGGAACGATGTCCGGAGCGCGGCGCGTGTGAAATCATTCGCACCCGCCGACACAATCCTCTTGATCAAGGCGACGATGGCATACAGCTCCTCCTTGTCGCTCAAGAACCAAATGGCATCGACCGCCACGCAGAGCACATCATTGAGTCCCTGTGCATCAGCTTTGGCCAGCAAGCCATCAGCGCACTCCCAATCATGAGAGCTCACGGCATGCTGGAACAACTGGCTGAGCTCCATCCGGTCTTGCCTTGAGAGCTTCCTCTCCTGCTGCCTGCCGGGCTCTGGCTCTCCACTCCCAAGCTCAAGGTCCAGCTCATCCCCAAAGTCGGTGCTGACTGATCTCGGCTCTTTGGCCACAGGAACCTTGGAGGCCATGGAATCCCTGGGGGTCAAGGGGCACTCCTTGGAGCTGCCATTGCTGTCATCCACCTCGCCACTCTCAGCAACACCAGGCTCGTCCATGTCCATCGCGGAGGAAGGCAGTGGCTCCTCCAGCTTCAGGTTCCTGCTCTCCACCTCCATGTCCTTGGATCCAATCTACTCCCAAATCAACAGAGCACCCATCAGGCTTTCCAATTGGAACTCAAAGAGAAATGGAATAATTCATCAGAATTCCGATTCAGAGTGACCACTCACCTCCAAATTCATCTTGCCCTCCACGTCCATCTCCTGCCTAATGCGCTCGATCCAACCTGCGAAACGGAAACAGGCGCGCAATTACGATGACGAATCAGGGGAAGAGAGAAGAAAGAAACAGCTGAGGCCAACAGAGCGAATCCAACTCACCTGAGAAAGGAAACCGAAGAGAGGAGCCGGCCGAACGGTTTGGACGAACCAGCAGCGGACGCTCACAGAATCAACCACCTGCAGGAACACAAATCGGAATCGGGTGAGCAAAAGGAGGCGCGGCGCCGGGCATCGGATCCCCGACGGACGAACGCCCCGGAAAGCAAGAAAACCAAAAAAACAAATCGAGAGCGGGCGGCGCGGGTCCTCACCGGAGATCGACGGCCAAAGCGGAGATCTTTATTTCTTATTTCGGTTCTTAGGGGCGGGGGGTAATCAATCAATCAGCCGGAGGACGAACGGGGAGGGGGCGAGGATTTGCGGGGGCGATGGTAATAATAGTATGCGGCCGGAGGTGGCGATGAGCTGCTGGTGAACGGGGTGGTGGTGGGAGGAGCCTCGCCTGGCCTCGCTCGCGAGAAGCCCCTGCGACTGCGGACGGAGCCCTCCTCCTCTTCCGAGAGGGGGAAGAAGAAATACGCTCGCCTCTCTTCTCTCTCTGGCAACTTTTTTAGGGGCGCTGGATTCGCCTGCGCTGCGTTTCTGGGCTATTTAAATCTTTTAAAAAGGGGAAAACCCAACTGAAAAGCGGGGGTGGTGGTACTTTACGCATTATTGAAACATGGTTTTATTAGAGGGGAACAAACCCACTGCTGGCAGTACAAAATTTGTTGGGTAATTTTTTGCTGTTTCACCCTAGGTCAGGTGCACCACTAACATGTGACCCTTTTTTACACATTTTACACAAGGCTTGGCTGGAGGTTTTGAGCTCGTTGCGGATGGTTTGTGTTGAAAGGCCTGTTTATTGTGATGATGGATCACTATTTGTTGCTCCAACCACATAATCGGTTTGAGATGTTTTTCGGAGATGATAATGAGGGGGTAGCTGTCGGATCGATAGATATTTGCACAAATCATATGTTCAGATTCGATTTTTGTTCGAATAAATGAGGAGAGATTCACATTAATCGGTTTGAGCCATTTTTCGGAGATGATAATGAGGGGGTGGCATTGGATCGATAGACATCTACACAAATCGTATGTTTAGATTTGGTTTTTGTTCGAATAAATGACAGGAGAGATTCGCATTCACACCCTTATTTGCGTGTGTGCACATTTTTGTATGTGCCTGTAAAATTATGTCTTTATATCTTTCTTTATATAAGTGCATAACTCATTGTGCTAGCTAGGAGTAAAATATCTTGAAAGAAAAACTAGGAGCAAAATCTTTTTTAGCACAGTACAATCATAGATGTTCACAAGCACGCGCATACACTCACACCTACAAAAGCATGCACGCCCTATGAGCACCTACAAAAGTATGTGTGTATGTGTACATAGTGTTTTGAAAATTAAAACATGATAGCTACTCCCTCCGTCTCATAATATAAGAACGTTTTTGACACTATTATTATTATTATTTTGTTATTACAAGCAGAAAAAATGGAGGTCACATTTATATAATTTGCATATAATATCAAGGACCCATCTAACAAATCTACATGTGCACACTTTGATTTTCTTTTTTGGAATACGAATTATAACGTAGACGCACACACTCACACCATCATACACACAACCCTACCAAAGACCGGAGTTGAGTTTGGGAACTTGAAAATTAACAAAGTCACCATATGTTATGGGCGAGAACATTGCCTTCTATTGAAAGAACAATCCACATAATGAGACATTAAAACGTCAAACTTGAAGTTGATCCCTTTGTGTGCTTGAGGTGCCACCACACTCTTAACCATTCAACCATTGGTTCTCGTGCACAATTTAATATTATGGGTAAATTATATGAATCCCATAAAGTATTTATCTTCTGATCCACCTTAATTATGGCATAAAAATGAAGTTGTAATCATGTGATATGATGTTTCCTTCCATCAATTTGTGCTTGGTCTCCTTTGGCAATTAAGGTGATGGGTTAGAATATATGGTGGAAAATATATAAATAATACACACTAGTAGGACTTGGGAGGAGACGTTTTCATGCTTTATTTCACCCTCATCAGCTCACGAAAGTGAGAGTCGTCTTCCATCAGAGGCCACCACCAAACACACGTCCCTCTCAACCTGGGGCCCACTGTTTTCATTAGGTACCTTTGGAGCCCACTCCAATAATTACAATGCCCTCTTTCAGAGCATCATCGTCTATGGCCAACCACAATATGGCCCCGCCTATGTTTGTCCAGGAAAAAGTATGCATATTTAGGTATTTTTGTAGGGCGGAAAATTATTTTCTATAAGAACTAGTTAGGCGTATAAAACATAGAGTATCTTTTCACGGGTAAAAACACATAGAGTATTAAGGTGATAAATGTCTACCCCGTTGTACAAGTGGAATTCATATTTTTTTGCTTTTGAACTACCCATAATTTGATTTTTAATCTTTCTTTTGCTAGGAAACCAAACCTTAGATTGTTGCTACGAATACGGAAGAAGATTAGTGGAGGCGACGTTCTTGTCGATAGCGATGCGTCTGTGGTGACTTTGTCAATCTCAAGACCCGCCGACTCACTCTCTCATAGGTGTGTATGTAATATCAACATCTACGTCTGTACTATGATTCTAAAAAAAACAGAGCTACGTGTAGCAAGTTTTTATTCACATAGATTAATGAATAATAGTGTCCTTGCAAAAATGTAACTAGTAGTATCCATTACAAGCGTACAGGCCCTTCAAAAAGATTAATACATATATACTTTATAAAAAATGGTATTTTATCAATGAGAAAAACTAGCTGTTTTGCTTCTACGGTAGTTGGGATGTTGGGTATGTTTGCTCCAGTCCGGTAACATGGTGTTAGTGTTGTTCCTTTTCATGCAACACATTTATTTTTGCTAACTAGTACTACCTTTGTCTGAAAATATAGGACATTTTTCAATTCAAATTGAACTATAAAATGTATTATATTTTGGGACACATGAGTACTTTTTTAGTAAACTAGTTGTGCAAGATCTCAACTCTCTGGAATATTTGGAAGAGACTCAACATCAATATTTTCATGAATGAATTTGAAGCCATCTCATTTGTGTTATGCTGCTTCTACGATCACATTGTTACCAAAATGCTTCACGAAAGGCTCTCCCTCGAGATTGGGGTGTCCTTTTCTTCTTCATTTGATTGGGGTGTACTATTTATTAAAGTTTGTTGTTGTTATTTTTTTGGTTCTTCTATTATTATTATTTTTTTGCATGGTTCTTCTATTATTAAACTTTGTATAGTTGGCTCTGTTGGAAATGGTTTAGACTGTAGACTGGCTAAAGCTATTTTTTGTCGAGAGTACGCAAATTGTGTACCGTATTAATAGAAAAAATTGATTACAAGAAACCTAACAAGATGTGAACATCATCATCGGTGCCCCCACTCCAAGGAAGAAGGAACTAATTAAGCTACTCTCTCAAGAAATGTTGTAAACCTCCTACTCCATTCCGTGCGGCTCTCCAATCCTTGAGCTCATCTACGATTTTGTATGCCAGAATTCTCTAAAGCTATTTTTTTAGAGAGAGCAAATAAGCTAGTTGTGCGATGGTCATGGACATTGTGAATTCGTGTTGCCTATTATTAGATCGTACTCCCTCTATAAAAAAATATAAGATTGTTTAGATCACTATAATATAGAAGTAATATTCTCGTAAAAAATAAATAGATAAAAAGTTACTTCAAAATCATGGTGAAACAAGTTGGTTGCCTTTAGGCCACTTGCCTGGTTCCAAAAGTGGGAAATGCTTGAATTTTGTGACGGCATGCAGCAGCAAGTTGGGCAACACAAGAACCGGGCCACAGCATATACGAGGAGAGAGGGAGTCGCAATGCAGTGCGGGGGGCAGCTGCACACGGGCGCCACAGAGAATTCCAGCTTTTGGTCTGCGTCACAGGTGCAAATTATGCACTTGCTACGGCCAAATCTTATTTTGGTTTTTATACTCCCACTATTTATTGTAGATGCTTATGCTTACACGTACGCAGGGAGACTGTACCCCTCTGATTCACTCCCTGTGTATGTGCGCGATGTGGAGCCAACACTGCTTGACGCCTCACGAAGGAGAAATCATGTAGGACCACCTAAGTTGAGGCTTTTTTTAAAATACTTACGAATGTATTCATTTTCAATCATGGTAGTACAACTAACATAAAAAATAATAAAAATTACATTCAGATTCATATACCACCTAGCGACGACTACAAGTACTGAAGCGAGGGCACGCCGCCGTCATCGCCCCTCCCTCGCAGAGCCGGACAAAACTTATTGTAGTAGACAGTCTGGAGTCGTCGTGCTAAGACTCCATAGGATCAGCGCACCAGAACAGCAACCGCCGTCGTTGAAGAGTAGTGTAGATCGGAAGGATCCAACTTAAAGACGTGCAAACATAGACGAACTACGACCAGATCCGAGCAAATCCACCAATGATAGATCCGCTGGAGACACATCTCCACACGCCCACCGACGATGTTAGACGCACCACGGGACGGGGCTAGGTGGAGAGAACCTTATTTCATCTTCAGGAAGGCGCAACTGTCTTGTCTTTCTGAGTAGGACACAAACCCTAAAAAAACTCAAAGGAATATCTAAAATCGGAGCCCTCCCGTCGGCAAGGGCCGGGATCCACCACGTCAACCTAAGGCCACCGGAGACGAGGCGGATCGTCGGCAACGCCGACGGGAGGCAGAGAAAACCCTAGGCTTTTTATAAGTTGAGGCCTTTTGATTCATATATATAGGAATAGCAATGAGTAACAGTAAACTAAATATGAGTGTAGAATAGTTTATTCTACACCTCTAGTAATGCTCCATACAAAATATAGTAACGTAGCATAAAAAATATAGTAACTTTTTTTGACAATGTACTAAATTAAAAACTTGGTTAGTAAGAAAAATATTTCATAATTACTACATTTTTATAGTGTTTCTTGCATTTTGTACATACCGTTACTGCGGGTGTACATAGCGTTACTGCGAGTATTATATTCCTAGTTGTCTCTGAAATGAATGTACCTAAATATATTTGAGTGCTATTAGAGGGAATATTTCTTTTGGTGGCACCGGTCATCCATTTGTGATTCAAAACAATCGCATATACTCCCATCGGATGGAGATATGAATCGGGCATTGATTTTTAGGTCTTCGATTTAGGGGAAAATGTGTTGTATATCACGAAAATATATTTTTAGATTCATCGTCGAATGAAGGTTTTAAACATATATTTTTCGGAAACACTAGGCATCAACTGACTGATAACGTCGCGCGTGTCCATACCACTAACATGTACATAAAGCATGTACGGAAACTTAAAAGGAAGCGAGGTGGATCGTGACTGCGAAGATCCATACCACTAACTCAATCATTATGTTGATGAACTTTGTGTGAGCTCTAGGGCGCCAGGTTCGCTATCATGTGGTCGAAATTGACGCATTTATGGTGCAATTCCAATGCTTTGGCGATTGGCACCAGGCCGTGGAGGAGGGATGTGGATTTGTGCGGTTCTTATGTAGGAATATGATGGTTTTTTTTAGGTCTATACCTCGAATATGTACTCATTGGAGGTTTTTGTTTACATGATGGTTTTTAGTGGGTTGATTAAAAATTTGTCGGAGATCTGCTTAGCAAAAAAAAAGTAGGAGGATTTTGAGGCTTGATCAAGGGGGCATGGGGGATTTCGTCGGGATTAGGGTGAAAGTTAGGCTACATAGGCCACTGATAAGGATAGTTCATGTGACTCCCAAGAAAGGGCTTGATGCCCACATGTGCCACCATGGCTTGATACCACCAAGGTCAATGCCTTACTTGGGATAGATTTTCACGAAGTAGGTGATCTCCAAGCCATCACACAAAAAAATGTTCCTTCACATCTTGAAATTCCCATCATACCTAGCTAATCAAGGAGGCATGACATCCTAGTTAATAGGACTAATAGACTACTCATAGGAGGCACACCTTCTTTTTTGAAATCTCATCCAAAGAACCTCCAGGTTAAGCGCGCTTGGCTTGGGATAATTTGAGGATGGGTGGCCGACCAGGAAGTTATTCCCGGGTGCACATGAGTGAGAACAAAGTGCGCAACAAAGACTAGTGTTGGTTTTTTGGCCAGTTTAGATCATCTTATGAGTAACGACCACCGGTCGAGGTGAGAGGCTAGAGTGTGACAGAATGGTACCAGCGCCGGCCCTCTCGGTTACACGGGTGCGTCCATGGGGCGTATGGTCATGGCACATGTACCGACACTAGACACATGGGCATTTTCTAAGAGGGAACATTCCTGTTGGGCCAATGAGGATGTCGAATCCTTTAAGGGGTGTATGTGACATCCTGGTTAACAGGATTTATAGACTACTCATATAAATAAGGTGCACCTTCTTTTTTCTGGAGCTCATCTCCATAGAACATCCAGATTAAGTGTGCTTTGCCTAGGGTAATTTGAGGATGGGTGACCGACTAGGAAGTTGTTCCCAGGTGCACATAAGTGAGGAAAAACTGCGCGGGAAAGACTAGCGTTGGTCTGTGAGGCCAGTCTAGGTCCCGTTAGGAGGAACAACCATTAGTCTGAGTGAGATGCCAGGGTTTTACACACACCCTTCAAAAAGTAATAAGATAAGGTTGCTTGGTGGATGAATCTGAAGGAAATATGCCCTAGAGGCAATAATAAAGTTGTTATTTATATTTCCTTATATCATGATAAATGTTTATTATTCATGCTAGAATTGTATTAACCGGAAACTTAGTACATGTGTGAATACATAGACAAAACAGAGTGTCCCTAGTATGCCTCTACTTGACTAGCTGGTTAATCAAAGATGGTTAAGTTTCCTGACCATAGACATGTGTTGTCATTTGATCAACGGGATCACATCATTAGAGAATGATGTAATGGACAAGACCCATCCGTTAGCTTAGCATAATGATCGTTTAGTTTTTTTGCTATTGCTTTCTTCATGACTTATACATATTCCTCTGACTATGAGATTATGCAACTCCCGAATACCGGAGAAACACCTTGTGTGCTATCAAACGTCACAACGTAACTGGGTGATTATAAAGATGCTCTACAGGTGTCTCCGAAGGTATTTGTTGGGTTGGCATAGATCAAGATTAGGATTTGTCACTCGTGTATCGGAGAGGTATCTCTGGGCCCTATCGGTAATGCACATCACTATAAAGCCTTGCAAGCAATGTGACGAATGAGTTAGTTACGGGATGATGCATTACGGAACGAGTAAAGAGACTTGCCGGTAACGAGATTGAACTAGGTATGATGATACCGACGATCGAATCTCGGGCAAGTAACATACCGATGACAAAGGGAATGACGTATGTTGTTATGTGGTTTGACCGATAAAGATCTTCGTAGAATATGTAGGAGACAATATGAGCATCCAGGTTCCTCTATTGGTTATTGACCAGAGATGTGTCTCGGTCATGTCTACATAGTTCTCGAACCCGTAGGGTCCGCACGCTTAACGTTTGATGACGATTTGTATTATGAGTTGTGTGTTTTGGTGACCGAAGTTTGTTTGGAGTCCTGGATGAGATCACGGACATGACGAGGAGTCTCGAAATGGTCGAGAGGTAAAGATTGATATATTGGAAGGTAGTATTCGGACACCGGAAGGGTTCCGGAGTGTATCGGGTACATACCGGAGTACCGGAGGGGTTACCGGAACCCCCCGGGGAAAGATATGGGCCATATGGGCCATAGGAGGGAGGATAACCAGCCCACAAGGGGCTGGTGCGCCCCCCACAAGGGAGGAGGCCGAATTGGTTTAGGGAAGGGGGCGCCACCCCCCTTTCCTTCTCCCACTCCCTCTCCTTCCCCCTTTCCACCTCCATGAGAAGGAAAAGAAGGGGGGGCGGATCCTACTAGGACTAGGAGTCCTAGTAGGACTCCCCCTTATGGCGCACCCCCTAGGGCCGGCCTCCTCCCTCTCCCTCCTTTATATACGTGGGCAGGGCACCCCTTGGAGACACAACAATTGTTCCAAGCCGTGTGCAGCGTCTCTCTCCACAATTTGCTCCTCCGGCCATATTCATGTAGTGCTTAGGCAAAGCCCTGCGCGGATCACATCACCATCACCGTCACCACGCCGTCGTGCTAACATAACTCTCCCTCGACCCTCTACTGGATCAAGAGTTCGAGGGACGTCATCGAGTTGAACGTGTGCTGGACACGGAGGTGCCGTACGTTTGGTACTTGGATCGGTTGGATCGTGAAGACGTTCGACTACATCAACCGCGTTAACCTAACGCTTCTGCTTTCAGTCTACGAGGGTACATGGACACACTCTCCCCCTCTCGTTGCTATGCATCTCCTAGATAGATCTTGTGTGGTCGTAGGAATTTTTTTGAAATTGCATGCTACGTTCCCCAACAGAATCCCTTGCTTGTGCTTCAAAAGATAATCTCCTTCACACTTAGACTCCCATAGGATGGGTTGTTGGATTTGGAGAGGTCGGGTGTTTGAAAGGCAGGCTTTAAATCAAGGGAGGTGTTGGAGTGCAAACTCGGGACACCAGGGATCAAGGATACCCTGTATTTTTGTGTTTGGCCAGGGACTAAAACGCTCTTGATTTCTTGGTTAGGAAAACAGAAGGCAAAAGGATTTTATACAGGTTCTGGCCACCATTGATGGCATAAAACACTATTTCATGTTCTTCATTGATATGGAAATTCTAGCCGCCATTTATAGCATAAAACTCTATGTCATGTTCTTCATTGATATGGGGGATTACAAGTGCTAAAGTGTCACAATGTGGTGCTCAGTCACTACAAAATCTTGTCTATTCTGTGATGTTTCACTTGTGTCACGTAAAACCGTTTTTCATCACGGAAAATACCCCGGTGATGTTTTTCGCCCGTTACCCCCATCGTCACTGAAGTGTCGTCATAAATATAAAATATTGATGGCACCACTTCCTCCATCATGCAAGATCGTGTCTTAGGTACGAACCCAAAATTGTCACTGATGGCCATTTTCGGTGACAGTCGAGAATGTCATCTATCATAGGCCAATATGTCGCCTAAGATTGTTTTTGGTGGTGATAATGTTGGGGAACGTAGTAATTTCAAAAATTTCCTACGCACACACATGATCATGGTGATGCATAACAATGAGAGGGGAGAGTGTTGTCTACGTACCCTTGTAGACCGTTTGCGGAAGTGTTATATCAACGCGGTTGATGTAGTCGTACGTCTTCACGATCCGACCGATCCAAGTACCGAAAGCACGACACCTCTGAGTTCTGCACACGTTCGGCTCGGTGACGTCCTCGCCTTCTCGATCCAGCAAGAGGGGCGAAGTAGTAGATGAGTTCCGGCAGCACGACGGCGTGGTGACGGTGTTGGTGAAGAACAATCTTCGCAGGGCTTCGCCTAAGCACTACGAAAACTATGATGGAGGATAAACTAGAGGGGACGGGGTTGCCGGCACACGGCTTGGTGTTTATTGATGTGTCTTGGGTGCTAGCCCTACCCCTCTATTTATATGTTGAGCCTTGGGGGTCGAAACTTGGAGTAAAAGCCTCCACAAAGTCGGTTTCACCCGAAAGGCAAGAGTCCTTCTCGGACTCCAGGGCCAGACGCCAGGGTTCCCGGCGTCTGGCCCCTGGACTCCGCAAAACTTCCTTTTGTGCTTTCCAAAAACCTTGTGGGCTTTCCCCTTTGGCCCAAATAAAGTGTTCTCGTACCCAAACATTTCGGGAAACATCCGGAACCCCTTCCGGTGGATTCCGGAACCATTCCGGAGATCAAACACCACTATCCACATATCAATCTTTACTTCCGGACCATTCCGGAGTTCCTCGTCATATCTGTGATCTCATCCAAAACTCCGAACAACATTCGGTCACCAACATACATAACTCATAGTGCTATATCGTCAACGAACGTTAAGCGTGCGGACCCTACGGGTTCGAGAACTATGTAGACATGACCGAGACACTTCTCTGGACAATAACCAATAGCGGAACCTGGATGCCCATATTGGCTCCTACATATTCTACGAAGATCTTTATCGGTCAGACCGCATAACAACATACGTTGTTCTTTGTCATCGATATGTTACTTGCCCGAGATTCGATCGTCGGTATCTCAATACCTAGTTCAATCTCGTTACCGGCAAGTCTCTTTACTCGTTCCGTAATACATCATCCCGCAACTAACTCATTAGTTACAATGCTTGCAAGGCTTATAGTGATGTGCATTACCGAGTGGGCCCAGAGATACCTCTCCGACAATCAGAGTGACAAATCCTAATCTCGAAATACGCCAACCCAACAAGTACCTTCTGAGACACCTGTAGAGCACCTTTATAATCACCCAGTTATGTTGTGACGTTTGGTAGCACACAAAGTGTTCCTCCGGTAAATGGGAGTTGCATAATCTCATAGTCATAGGAACATGTATAAGTCATGAAGAAAGCAATATCAACATACTAAACGATCAAGTGCTAAGCTAACGGAATGGGTCAAGTCAATCACATCATTCTCCTAATGATGTGACCCCGTTAATCAAATGACAACTCATGTCTATGGTTAGGAAACATAACCATCTTTGATCAACGAGCTAGTCAAGTAGAGGCATACTAGTGACACTCTGTTTGTCTATGTATTCACACATGTATCATGTTTCCGGTTAATACAATTCTAGCATGAATAATAAACATTTATCATGAAATAAGGAAATAAATAATAAATTTATTATTGCCTCTAGGGCATATTTCCTTCAGTCTCCCACTTGCACTAGAGTCAATAATCTAGTTCACATCGCCATGTGATTTAACACCAATAGTTCACATCACCATGTGATTAACACCCATAGTTCACATCGTCATGTGACCAACACCCAAAGGGTTTACTAGAGTCAATAATCTAGTTCACATCGCTATGTGATTAACACCCAAAGAGTACTAAGGTGTGATCATGTTTTGCGTGTGAGAGAAGTTTAGTCAACGGGTCTGCCACATTCAGATTCGTAAGTATTTTGCAAATTTCTATGTTTACAATGCTCTGCACGGAGCTACTCTAGCTAATAGCTCCCACTTTCAATATGTATCTAGATCGAGACTTAGAGTCATCCAGATCGGTGTCAAAGCTTGCATCGACGTAACCGTTTACGACGAACCTTTTGTCACCTCCATAATCGAGAAACATGTCCTTATTCCACTAAGGATAATTTTTTACCGCTGTCCAGTGATCTACTCCTAGATCACTATTGTACTCCCTTGCTAAACTCAGTGCAGGGTATACAATAGATCTGGTACACAGCATGGCATACTTTATAGAACCTATGGCTGAGGTATAGGGAATGACTTTCATTCTCTTTCTATCTTCTGCCGTGGTCGGGCTTTGAGTCTTACTCAACTTCACACCTTGTAACACAGGCAAGAACTCTTTCTTTGACTGTTCCATTTTGAACTACTTCAAAATCTTGTCAAGGTATGTACTCATTGAAAAAACTTATCAAGCGTCTTGATCTATCTCTATAGATCTTGATGCTCAATATGTAAGCAGCTTCACCGAGGTCTTTCTTTGAAAAACTCCTTTCAAATACTCCTTTACGCTTTCCAGAAAATTCTACATTATTTCCGATCAACAATATGTCATTCACATATACTTATCAGAAATGTTGTGGTGCTCCCACTCACTTTCTTGTAAATACAGGCTTCACCGCAAGTCTGTGTAAAACTATATGCTTTGATCAACTTATCAAAGCGTATATTCCAACTCCGAGATGCTTGCACCAGTCCATAGATGGATTGCTGGAGCTTGCATATTTTGTTAGCACCTTTAGGATTGACAAAACCTTCTAGTTGCATCATATACAACTCTTCTTTAATAAATCCATTAAGGAATGTAGTTTTGTTTATCCATTTGCCAGATTTCATAAAATGCGGCAATTGCTAACATGATTCGGACAGACTTAAGCATAGATACGAGTGAGAAACTCTCATCATAGTCAACACCTTGAACTTGTCGAAAACCTTTTGCGACAATTCTAGCTTTGTAGATAGTAACACTACTATCAGCGTCCGTCTTCCTCTTGAAGATCCATTTAATCTCAATGGCTCGCTGATCATTGGGCAAGTCAATCAAAGTCCATACTTTGTTCTCATACATGGATCCCATCTCAGATTTCATGGCCTCAAGCCATTTCGCGGAATCTGGGCTCATCATCGCTTCCTCATAGTTCGTAGGTTCGTCATGGTCAAGTAACATGACCTCCAGAACAGGATTACCGTACCACTCTGGTGCGGATCTCACTCTGGTTGACCTACGAGGTTCGGTAGTAACTTGATCTGAAGTTTCATGATCATCATCATTAGCTTCCTCACTAATTGGTGTAGAGATCATTAGAACTGATTTCTGTGATGAACTACTTTCCAATTCGGGAGAAGGTACAATTACCTCATCAAGTTCTACATTCCTCCCAGTCACTTCTTTCGAGAGAAAACCCTTCTCTAGAAAGGATCCATTCTTAGCAACGAATGTCTTGCCTTCGGATCTATGATAGAAGGTGTACCCAACTGTCTCCTTTGGGTATCCTATGAAGACACATTTCTCCAGTTTGGGTTTGAGTTTATCAGGATGAAACTTTTTCACATAAGCATTGCTACCCCAAACTTTAAGAAACGACAACTTTGGTTTCTTGCCAAACCACAGTTCATATGGTGTCGTCTCAACAGATTTAGATGGTGCCCTATTTAACGTGAATGCAGCTGTCTCTAATGCATAACCCCAAAACTATAGTGGTAAATCGGTAAAAGACATCATAGATTGCACCATATTTAATAAAGTATAGTTACAATGTTCGGACACACCGTTACGCTGTGGTGTTCCAGGTGGCGTGAGTTGCGAAACTATTCCGCATTGTTTCAAATGAAGACCAAACTCGTAACTCAAATATTCTTCTCCACGATCAGATCGTAGAAACTTTATTTTTCTTGTTACGATGATTTTCCACTTCACTCTGAAATTATATGAACTTTTCAAATGTTTCAGACTTCTGTTTCATTAAGTAGATATACCCATATCTGCTCAAATCATGTGTGAAGGTCAGAAAATAATGATACCCGCTGTGAGCCTCAATATTCATCGGACCACATACATCAGTATGTATGATTTCCAACAAATCTGTTGCTCGCTCCATAGTTCCGGAGAACGGCGTTTTAGTCATCTTGCCCAAGAGGCATGGTTTGCAAGCATCAAGTGATTCATAATCAAGTGATTCTAAAAGCCCATCAGCATGGAGTTTCTTCATGCGCTTTACACCAATATGACCTAAACGGCAATGCCATAAATAAGTTGCACTATCATTATTAACTTTGCATCTTTTTGGCTTCAATATTATGAATATGTGTATCACCACGATCGAGATCCAACAAACCATTTTCGTTGGTGTGTATTACCATACAAGGTTCTATTCATGTAAATAGAACAACAATTGTTCTCTAACTTAAATGAATAACCGTATTGCAATAAACATGATCAAATCATATTTATGCTCAACGCAAACATCAAATAACACTTATTTAGGTTCAACACTAATCCCGAAAGTATAGGGAGTGTGCGATGATGATCATATCAATCTTGGAACCACTTCCAACACACATCGTCACTTTACCCTTAACTAGTCTCTGTTCATTCTGCAACTCCCGTTTCGAGTTACTACTCTTAGCAACTGAACCAGTATCAAATACCGAGGAGTTGCTACGAACACTAGTAAAATACACATCAATAACATGTATATCAAATATAGCTTGTTCACTTTGCCATTCTTCTTATCCGCCAAATACTTGGGGTGTTTCTGCTTCTAGTGACCAGTCCCTTTGCAGTAGAAGCACTTAGTCTCAGGCTTAGGTCCAGACTTGGGCTTCTTCACTTGAGTAGCAACTTGCTTGCCATTCTTCTTGAAGTTCCCCTTCTTCCCTTTGCCCTTTCTCTTGAAACTAGTGCTCTTGTCAACCATCAACACTTGATGTTTTTCTTGATTTCTACCTTCGCCGATTTTAGCATCGCGAAGAGCTTGGGAATTGTTTTCGTTATCCCTTGCATATTATAGTTCATCACGAAGTTCTACTAACTTGGTGATGGTGACTAGAGAATTCCGTTAATCACTATTTTATCTGGAAGATTAACTCCCACTTGATTCAAGCGATTGTAGTACCCAGACAATATGAGCACATGCTCACTGCTTGAGCTATCCTCCTCCATCTTTTAGCTATAGAACTTGTTGGAGACTTCATATCTCCCAACTCGGGTATTTGCTTGAAATATTAACTTCAACTCCTGGAACATCTCATATGGTCCATGACGTTCAAAACGTCTTTGAAGTCCCGATTCTAAGCCGTAAAGCATGGTGCACTTAACTATCAAGTAGTCATCATACCGAGCTTTTGTCAAAACGTTCATAACATCTGCATCTGCTCCTGCAATAGGTCTGTCACCTAGCGGTGCATCAAGGACATAATTCTTCTGTGCAGCAATGAGGATAAACCTCATATTACGGATCCAATCCGCATCATTGCTACTAACGTCTTTCAACTTAGTTTTCTCTAGGAACATATAAAAAATAAACGGGGAGCAACATCGCGAACTATTGATCTACAACATAGATATGCTAATACTACCAGGACTAAGTTCATGATAAATTAAAGTTCAATTAATCAGATTATAAAAGAACTCCCACTTAGATAGACATCTCTCTAATCATCTAAGTGATCACGTGATCCAAATCAACTAAACCATAACCGATCATCAAGTGAAATGGAGTAGTTTTCAATGGTGAACATCACTATGTTGATCATATCTACTATATGATTCACGCTCGACCTTTCGGTCTCAGTGTTCCGAGGCCATATCTGTTATATGCTAGGCTCGTCAAGTTTAACCTGAGTATTCCGCGTGTGCAACTGTTTTGCACCCGTTGTATTTGAACGTAGAGCCCATCACACTCGATCATCACGTGGTGTCTCAGCACGAAGAACTTTCGCAATGGTGCATACTCAGGGAGAACACTTATACCTTGATAATTTAGTGAGAGATCATCTTATAATGCTACCGTCGATCTAAGCAGAATAAGATGCATAAAAGATAAACATCACATGCAATCAATATAAGTGATATGATATGGCCATCATCATCTTGTGCTTGTGATCTCCATCTCTGAAGCACCGTCATGATCACCATCGTCACCGGCGCGACACCTTGATCTCCATCGTAGCATCGTTGTTGTCTCACCAACTATTGCTTCTACGACTATCGCTACCGCTTAGTGATAAAGTAAAGCAATTACAGGGCGATTGCATTGCATACAATAAAGCGACAACCATATGGCTCCTGCCAGTTGCCGATAACTCAGTTACAAAACATGATCATCTCATACAATAAAATTTAGCATCATGTCTTGACCATATCATATCACAACATGCCCTGCAAAAACAAGTTAGACGTCCTCTACTTTGTTGTTGCAAGTTTTATGTGGCTGCTACGGGCTTAGCAAGAACCGTTCTTACCTACGCATCAGAACCACAACGATAGTTTGTCAAGTTGGTGCTGTTTTAACCTTCGCAAGGACCGGGCGTAGCCACACTCGGTTCAACTAAAGTTGGAGAAACTGACACCCGCCAGCCACCTCTGTGCAAAGCACGTCGGAAGAACCAGTCTCGCGTAAGCGTACGCGTAATGTCGGTCCGGGCCGCTTCATCCAACAATACCGCCGAACCAAAGTATGACATGCTGGTAAGCAGTATGACTTATATCGCCCACAACTCACTTGTGTTCTACTCGTGCATATGACATCTACGCATAAAACCAGGCTCTGATACCACTGATGGGGAACGTAGTAATTTCAAAAAAATTCCTACGCACACGCAAGATCATGGTGATGCATAGCAACAAGAGGGGAGAGTGTTGTCCACGTACCCTCGTAGACCGAAAGCGGAAGCGTTAACACAATGCGGTTGATGTAGTCGTACTTGACTAGCTCGTTGTATTAACCAGAAACATAATACTTGTGTGAATACATGATAAATGTTTATTATTCATGACAGAATTGTATTAACCGGAAACATAATACTTGTGTGAATACATAGACAAACAAAGTGTCACTAGTATGCCTCTACTTGACTAGCTCGTTGATCAAAGATGGTTATGTTTCCTAGCCATTGACATGAGTTGTCATTTGATTAACGGGATCACATCATTAGGAGAATGATGTGATTGACTTGACCCATTCCGTTAGCTTAGCACTCGATCGTTTAGTATGTTGCTATTGCTTTCTTCATGACTTATACATGTTCCTATGACTATGAGATTATGCAACTCCCGTTTACCGGAGGAAACTTTGTGTGCTACCAAACGTCACAACATAACTGGGTGATTATAAAGGTGCTCTACAGGTGTCTCCGAAGGTACTTGTTGGGTTGGCGTATTTGGAGATTAGGATTTGTCACTCTGACTGTCGGAGAGGTATCTTATGGCCCTCTCGGTAATGCACATCACTTAAGCCTTGCAAGCATTGCAACTAATGAGTTTGTTGCGAGATGATGTATTACGGAACGAGTAAAGAGACTTGCCGGTAACGAGATTGAACTAGGTATTAAGATACTGATGATCGAATCTCGGGCAAGTAACATACCGATGACAAAGGGAACACCGTATGTTGTTATGCGGTCTGACCGATAAAGATCTTCGTAGAATATGTGGGAGCCAATATGAGTATCCAGGTTCCGCTATTGGTTATTGACCGGAGACGTGTCTCAGTCATGTCTACATAGTTCTCGAACCCGTAGGGTCCGCACGCTTAACGTTTCGATGATAGTTATATTATGAGTTTATATGTTTTGATGTACCGAAGGTTGTTCGGAGTCCCGGATGTGATCACGGACATGACGAGGAGTCTCGAAATGGTTGAGACATAAAGATTGATATATTGGAAGCCTATGTTTGGATATCGGAAGTGTTCCGTGTGAAATCGGGATTTTACCGGAGTACCGGGAGGTTACCGGAACCCCCCGGCAACTTAATGGGCCTTAGTGGGCCTAGGTGGAAGAGAGGAGAGGCGGCTAGGGCTGGGCCGCACGCCCCTCCCCCTAGTCCGAATAGGACAAGGAGAAGGGGGCGGCGCCCCCCTTCCTTCTTCTCCCTCTTCTCTTTCCCCCCTCCCAAGTCCTAATCCAACTAGGAAAAGGGGGGGAGTCCTACTCCCGGTGGGAGTAGGACTCCTCCTGGCGCGCCCCAAGGCTGGCCGCACCTCCCCCCTTTGCTCCTTTATATACGGGGGCAGGGGGCACCCCATAGACACAACAATTGATCTATTGATCTTTTAGCCGTGTGCGGTGCCCCCCTCCACCATATTACACCTCGATAATATCATAGCGGTTCTTAGGCGAAGCCCTGCGTCGGTAGAACATCATCTTCGTCACCACGCCGTCGTGCTGACGAAACTCTCCCTCAACACTTGGCTGGATCAGAGTTCGAGGGACATCATCGAGCTGAACGTGTGCTGAACTCGGAGGTGCCGTGCGTTTGGTACTTGATCGGTCGGATCGTGAAGACGTACGACTACATCAACCGCATTGTGTTAACGCTTCCGCTTTCGGTCTACGAGGGTACGTGGACAACACTCTCCCCTCTCGTTGCTATGCATCACCATGATCTTGCGTGTGCGTAGGAATTTTTTTGAAATTACTACGTTCCCCATCAGTGGTATCAGAGCCTGGTTTTATGCGTAGATGTCATATGCACGAGTAGAACACAAGTGAGTTGTGGGCGATATAAGTCATACTGCTTACCAGCATGTCATACTTTGGTTCGGCGGTATTGTTGGATGAAGCGGCCCGGACCGACATTACGCGTACGCTTATGCGAGACTGGTTCTTCCGACGTGCTTTGCACAGAGGTGGCTGGCGGGTGTCAGTTTCTCCAACTTTAGTTGAACCGAGTGTGGCTACGCCCGGTCCTTGCGAAGGTTAAAACAGCACCAACTTGACAAACTATCGTTGTGGTTCTGATGCGTAGGTAAGAACGGTTCTTGCTAAGCCCGTAGCAGCCACGTAAAACTTGCAACAACAAAGTAGAGGACGTCTAACTTGTTTTTGCAGGGCATGTTGTGATGTGATATGGTCAAGACATGATGCTAAATTTTATTGTATGAGATGATCATGTTTTGTAACCGAGTTATCGGCAACTGGCAGGAGCCATATGGTTGTCGTTTTATTGTATGCAATGCAATCGCCATGTAATTGTTTTACTTTATCACTAAGCGGTAGCGATAGTCGTAGAAGCAATAGTTGGCGAGACGACAATGATGCTACGATGGAGATCAAGGTGTCGCGCCGGTGAGGATGGGGATCATGACGGTGCTTCGGAGATGGAGATCACAAGCACAAGATGATGATGTGTCACATCCCTAGCTTCTGACATTGCACTAGGCTAACTTCATGTGTGCATCATGTTTAAGCTTTGAAAGAAACTTGAAATGGGGATTGCCTAAACCCTAGCATTAAAGGGATTCACTAGGTTCAACCAAAATATTTCTAGTAAATCCAAATGGCTTTAAAAAAATGTTCATCACTCTTGGAAAATGCTGGAAACAGTAACCAGAGGTGATGCACATTTTTCCATGACATATTTGGGCTCTGGATTAAATCATACTCTATTTGCATTTGGGCATTTAAATGCTATTAAATATTTGAAATGCTCAAATAATCATAAACTAAAATGTTTACTGTTGGATATATTCTAAACAGTAGCCCTGATTAGTTTCATGATTTTTGGAAATGCCCTGGCATTTTTAATAAAGCCCAGAACACAATTACAGAAATAGAAAACAGAACAGAAATTATGGAAAGACAGAAACCTCACCTGGGCCTTACCTGGCAGAAGAGGCCCAGCCCACCAGGGGCTGAGTGGTCTTCTTCCTCCTGCCAGGAGGACAGACAGGTGCGTGGCGAGCGCGCCGACGACGCCTTGCCACCTCCTGCTTCAGCCGCACGACCCCGACCCCTCCAGACGTGCCACGGAGACGCCCCGCAGCCCCTCGCCTCTCCCCCTCACTCTCTGCTCTCTCCCTCGGCCCTCTGCTCCCTCTCCCGAGCACACCCGAGCGGAGCTCGTCGTCGCCGACGCAAATTACCGCGGCCACCGTCCATCCCGTGCCTCCCCGATGGGTCCAGAGGAACCGCCATCGCCTTCTGCGTCGTCAACACCAACCCATTCGACCGCGGGAGCCCTCTAGCGTCTTCCCCGAGCTCATCCCCAACTTTCGGCCGCCGGCAACCTCACCGGCGATTCGCCGCCGTCTCCGCCTCCCCGAGCACGCTGAGCTACTCATCGACCTCACTGTGAGCCCCTGAACCGTTTCCCCCTACTCCCAGGCTCGATTGCGAGCTTTAGCTAGACTAGCCACCGTGCCCGAAGCTCGCCGCCGCATGAGCTCGTCGCCGTCGTGGCTCCGGCGACCAAATGGCCCCGCGCGTGCGTCCGTTGCACTCGCGACGTTCCGTAGAGCAACTCTAGCGCGATAGCCCGTTTGTTTGCAAGCCGCAGCGCTAACCCCCGCACCCACCCGAGCTCCGGCGGCCGCCCAAGTGCTCGCCGCCGGCGAACCAGGCCACCCCGCGACCTTCTGACACCTCCCCTGGATGCGGAAGAGCGTGGGCTACCTCCTGGTGGTTCCCGTGCGTTCAACCGCCGTCTGTAGCTCAAGTCCGGCGAGTTGCCGCCGCAGTTTTGGTTGTCGCCGGCGAAACTCCGGCGAGGACCGACGTGGCGCAGTCATTAGCGCTAATCCCTGCCAGCTCAGCCGCCCTTAGCCACTGACAATGGGCCCCGCAGCAGGTTGAAGTGCTAATCAACGCGGGTTAGCACCAGGTGTCACTGACGTGTGGACCCCACACGTCAGGTTTGACCCTGGTCAGCGCTGCTGACCTGCTGACACAGGCATGACGCAGTGCTGACGCAATTAATCCTTTTCTGGATTTAAAATAATCCAGCAATTCCAGAAAATAGTGCAAACTTCTAAAATTCATAGAAATTCAACCGTAGCTCCAAATCAAATAATTTATATATGAAAAATTATCAGAAAAATCCAAAGAATCTGTTTATGGCATCCTCATGCATGTTTTAACAACTTACAGCCACTGTATATGACAATTTGAATAAATGGCATTTGAAATGTCTTATATGGAGTTTGAATTTGAACCTAAGGTTCAAACCAACTCCATTTAATATGTTGCTAGCTGCATTAGCTCAAAACACATTCATATTGCCATGTTATGATCATGCATCATATTGTGCATTGCATTGATTGTGTTTCCTCTCTGTTGCCGGTATTGTCCCCTCTCGATAGCCGTGATTCCGACGATGAGTTCGATGACACCGATGAAGAACTATAATATCTTGAGAAGTGCCAGGCAAGCAAAACCCCCTTGTTCAATCCGATACAATCCCATTCTCTCGCTCCTGCTCTCTTCTCCTGCATTAGGACAATCGATTCAACTGTTACATGCTGTGGTAGTTGAACCCCTTTTCCTCTGCATGACCTGTCATTGCCACAGTAAATAGATGAAACCCACTAGCATGAGTAGGAGTTGTTTGAGCCCTGATGTGCCTACTCATTCATGCTTGTTTGTCATGCCTGCTACTGCTTAGAGTTGAGTCGGGTCTGATTCGTCGGGGATGAATTGGAATGGTGATGAACATGTCCTACTGTGTGTGAGCTAAGTGTGTGAACACGATTTGGTAAAGGTAGCGGTGAGAGGCCATGTAGGAGTACATGGTGGGTTGTCTCATTGAAGCCGTCCTCAGGAACTGAGTTCTGTGTATGTGATCCATGATACAGTTACTACCACGCATTGGGCCCGAAACCAATGGACCCTCTCGGCTTCTTAATCACCCTTGTCCTCTGTCCAGGAGTTGCAAGTAGTTTCTGGTGTTTGTAGTATGCTGGAGGCCGTGGACAGCGCTGACCGAGGGGTGGGCTGTGATGCGGTAGGCACGTGGCACGGTGTACCGGGCGCCCGTTTGGTGTCTCGGGAACCCTGCACACATCGTTCGGGGCCGTATGTGGAAACCTCGGCCGGACTCCCTGCGGATGGAACCTGAATAGGCGATAAACCTGGACTAGAGACTTGAGTGTTTAGGTAGGCTGTGGCCGACTCCCTCGCCAGGCTTCCGCTTGAAGGTTGCCGAGGTACACGACGTGTACATGGTGGTAAGTGGCGAGAGCGTGTGTGACGAAGTACACCCCTGCAGGGTTAATATGATCTATTCGAATAGCCGTGTCCGCGGTAAAGGACTTCTGGGTTGCCTATAACAGTTCATAGACAAGTGAAAGTGGATACTCTAAAATGCGCAAGATAAGCGTGAGTGCTATGGATGGCGTTCTCGTAGGGAGACGGGAGCGGGTCCATAGTGGAGTATTGATATGGTGAATATGTGGACTCGTGTGCGCCACCTCAAAAGAGTTGCTTGCAGTTGTAGTTCAGGTTAGCCACTGAGTCAAAGCTGGCTTGCTGCAGTCAAACTCCACCACCCCCCCTTTGTTGATACCGATGCATATGTAGCTAGTTCTGATGTAAGTCTTGCTGGGTACATTTGTACTCACGTTTGCTTATTTATGTTTTTGCAGAGAGACTTCAGTCTCGCTAGTAGTTCCGCGTGGACTTCGACGTTTAGCTTGATACCTCAGCTACGATCTTGTGCCCTCGGCAGGATCTAGTAGATAGTCAGGCTTCTCAGCCTTTTTCATTTATAGTTGTCTGTACTCAGACATGTTAAGCTTCCGCTTGTGTTTGACTTGTATGCTCTGAGTGTTGGGTCATGAGACCCATGTTTGTAATATCTGGCTCTTCGGGGCCTAATGAATAATACTCTGAGTCGTAGAGTCTTGTTGTGATGCCATGTTGTATCTGCACATATCGAGCATATTGTGTGTATGATTGAAATGCTTGGTATGTGTGGGATCCGACAATCTAGTTGTCTATCCTTAGCAGCCTCTCTTATGGGGAAATGTAGTCTAGTGCCTCCTTGAGCCATAGTAGTCCGCTACAGCCCGGTTCACCGGAGTCCTGCTAGCCCAGCACTACTGCTCTGGACACTTGACTGGCCGGCATGTGTTTCATATCGTTCCTGTGTCTGTCCCTTAGGGGAAATGTCACACGGTGACATCCGGAGTCCTGCCTAGCCTGCTACAGCTCGGGTTCCCGGAGTCCTGTTAGCCCAGTGCTACAGCCCGGATTCGCATGCTGCTGACCGACACGTTCGATGTTGATTCATGTATGCCTGTCCCCATACGTTAGTGCCGCTTTGGGTTCACGACTAGCCATGTCGGCCCGGGTTCTCTGTCATATGGATGCTAGCGACATTATCATATACGTGAGCCAAAAGGCGCAAACGGTCCCGGGCCATGGTAAGGCGACACCCGTGGGAATACCGTGCGTGAGGCCGCAAAGTGATATGAGGTGTTACAGGCTAGATCGGTGTGACTTGGAATCGGGGTCCCGACAGCGTTGGTATCAGAGCCTGACTGCCTGTAGGATTACCAAGCCAAACTGGTCGAAGTTGAGTCTAGAAATGCTTTAGTTATGTAAGGGAATTGATTGTGGGAAGGAACGTAAGGCTCTTTTTACTCCTTTACCTTATGCCCTTCTGATCTGAGTCACCCTCTTCTCTTCGACGGGGATTAAGAACTAGGATTCTCATCTTTCTATCAGGATCACGTGTTACTAATCCGTAGACTCGTAGGATTGTTGGTTTCAAGCCTCAGTTCAGTCTCTACTACTTCCGTGTGTTCATAGTTGGTCTCGGAACCTTGATATTGTGCTTCTAAGTGGTTATGCCACCATTTTGCAGGATGTCTCAAATCTTTTGAGCATTTACAGCCGTTATGCTATCCGAGTCATCCCAGGTTTCTAAACTATCTGATGCATTTGCAAAATCATCTCCCTCTGGTCGATGTTCCTTTAGGCCAGGTTAATCACACTAATCGTTGAGTTGAGGTACTCTGTTGCCTTGACATATATATTGGAGATATTATTATGACCCTAGGTGTCATCGAGGACCACTCAGTAATCTAGCAATGCCTTGTATCCCCAGTGTGATGATTCTGGCCAATATTCTCGAAAGCATCCCGTGATGCCATTTAGTTAGTAGGCATTCTATTCCTGGGTTCTTGAACCCAAGATTCACTCTACTTAATTCATGTAGCTAGTATTTGCTAGCTCCCTTAAAGATATTAGTAACCTTTGCGATAGTCCTCGAGGTCCGTGGTATTTCCTTCTTCCAAATACCATGAACCCTTATGGCAGAAGTTCTTTTAACCAAAAGATCACAACCAGAGCGCTCTTGAGGAGTACTCCATCCATATTGTGACTCTGCCAGTCCTTCCTCCTCTGCATGGGTTACCCGGAAGAAATATGTTGAATTTGTTCGACATACTAATCCATGCATCCACAACTCAGAAAAACATATGTTCCCTTGGGTTGTCCCTCTTTAGTTATTTTCTGGCCCTCGTCTATCAATTGATAGTCAGGAGTAATTGTGCATTTGTGTTATCAATGCCTATTATTCTTGTGGTCCGTCAAGCCATTCTATTCCAGAATGACTAGGAGAAACAAACTCCAGTACCTCAACCATATCCAGGATTGGGTCAAAGTAGCTGTATTCCACAGATCAAATGCCAATCCAGTTTTTGTTCTGTTCTACCTTGGAGTGTTACCATCTTTATGTCAAGAGTGTCATGAGAATTGCACCACCTCCTATGAATTCTTGACGCAGTAATACTTCTTGCTATCATTGTTCATTCCTCGGTTCCCGTGTTATTGTAACCGGAATGCCGACAAGTGAATTGTGGTGTGTGAAATCAATACTCCGAGCAACTTGTTGCTTGGTAGTTAATGGACAATACTCTCACTCTTAGCGTGTTGGTTATTGAATCACCATCCTGAGGATGATCGTGCTACCTAGTCCATATTCCCGGTGTACTTTTCGATCTTTGAGTTAGGATTGAATCCCTTGCTTATTTGATCATATCGTCTTGCCCTGAAAAGCAAGGTTGTTCTCGATCTTAATAACATGTCGGTGGATCGTGATTTTCCAAATATCTTCTTGGAAGTACCACCAGGTTGTCCATGACCGATATGTTGAGTCGTGAACAAGTTGGTTTTCCAGTAAACCACCCCTTCTCCAAGAATCCGTGTTGGATACCCTGAGCTAGTTGGTCAAGCTAAACAACAACTTGGAGAGTTGGAAGATAAAAGCTTGCCAGCTTAGTTCATTTCAAGGGATATATTTGCGTGTGTTGAAGATAGATGATATCTTCATCGATTGGTCCCTGTGATCAGTTGTTGGACCTATTGTCGTATCAAGACTTTGATTTGAGTATGGGCTATCATCAAATCAAATCAGAACCAACGATGTTCATAATGTTGTCTTACTCGTGGTTGATCCCTCGAGCATACACCATTATATCTTTTGGGTCTGACCAATGCTATCACTTGTTCACATAATCATGGAATTCCATCTCCATGGAAACCTGGATGAATTGTTGTTGAGCCCATCAGCAACACTGCTACCTTCTCCATGACTCGTGTTGAACATCCAGCTAGTATTGGAAACTTTATAAGCATTATCTTCGTGTTCCGTTCATGAAGCATATGTTTGGATGAAAGTAGTGACTTCCTCTAATTCACGTGCATCTGATGCAAGTTGCCGTCGTGGATTTGAGAAAGTCAATGTGCCTCCTCTGGAATCGTCCCAAGTCAGTTATGCACGTGCGAAGTATTCCGTGGTCTGTTAGACTGATCATCTTCATTCCATATGAATTCTCTAGCACACCAAGCCACTGATTGATTTGTTCAAGGAAAAGGAGTTGTTGTGCAAATCCTAGGTCATGCACAAGACTTCGTTACCCTAGATGATGGTTCCCCACCTGAACTCGGTAGTGTTTTATCATAAGACTACTATGTGGTCATGCTTGTCTGGGACAGCGTGTTCACATGTGTTTGTAGCAGAACCAGCTCATGTTTTGGAGCTTGCTATCGTAGTTCATCCCCTGAGAATCTCGCAACGTCATCTCGTCGATTTGTGTTGCAAACTTTCATTTTCCTTCTAGACTTGATGAGTCTGGAATATCCTGACACCAACCAGATCTGAATCTCGGGCAGATATGATGGTTGGAACATTTTCCAAGAACTACAATATTGGTCTCTCGTTAATCGGTAAAGTGGATGTCGTGGCCAACACACCCAGCCGGAAGACCTATTATTGTAGTATCTGGATTGAGTAAGTTGGCCACCTCCCCATAAGGATTTCTTAGGATTTATTCCACTAGTTATTCCTTATGGATTCCTGCGCACCCGAAGTCCGACCTACTACTTGATGTTCAAGATTCCAAACCACATCCAATGGGTTACGCTAGAACATCAAGGAGAACATTAGAAGCGGAGTGCTAAATGTCTCTCGGTCGATCATCCAGATTTTGCTTCCCTGGCCTCGCTAAGGTGAAATCTGAGAAGGTGTTATCTTCCTTTGCATCTGCATCGTCCATCACTATTCATCATGGTGGTATGTTGTGTTGCCAGGATCCTTGACACGGATATTGGTACAACCTTGATGAATACGGAAATGCTCAAGTTCTTGAGAGCACGCACAAGCACTAGGTTTTATCGTCGGCATTAACTGGGATCCGCTCCCAGTTTCCTTCGGTTATGCTAAACCTTTCAAACAGTAGATTCACTCTCTACTGTTGAGCTCCTCCCTAGTTACTACAATCATTCCTAGCATTTGCATTTTTGTTCCCAGCTTGCACCGTCATTGTGCCATCCTACCATGGGTCCCATCCATTTCCGATGATAAGCAAAATCATCCCTTGCTTTGTCTTCAACAAGGTAGTTCACATCATCCATTCTAGTCCGAGTATGCCATTCCTTCGAACTCCGCCAAACGATTGCTGTGATTTGCCTTAAGCTGGTATAAAGAGTTTCAATGATCTATGTATCAAAAGTAATTCTTTTTGCCACTTAAGGAATAGTTCTACGAGTCACCTTCCCCAAGGTGCCCCGTTATGGAATCATGGCAATTATCTCCTCGCTACCTTGAAACCATGCACCGTCTTATTCAACGTGGAATTGTGTTTATCAACTTGAATCTTCGTTCTCTGTTTCACTTCATCCCTCTCTCGATGTATGTGTTGAGTCTCAGCTCAAGAGATGTTTCAACGTCTCACTCCATGAGTTGATCGTGAGTTGCTCGATCTTCAAGGAGATCGATTTCTATAGAGTTTCCCTTGTCGTCATAGTGTCGGATGAAGATCTCGAAAGCAAAGACGTCAACGTTAATTGAAGCAACGGATCAACATCTTCGCGAAGAGCAATTGGATCATGAAGATCGTGTTAGCTTTGTGTACCCTCTGTCTTCTTACCTCACGTCTTGAATCTCGGGACGAGATTCTTGTTTAGTGGGGGTGAGTTGTCACATCCCTAGCTTCTGACATTGCACTAGGCTAACTTCATGTGTGCATCATGTTTAAGCTTTGAAAGAAACTTGAAATGGGGATTGCCTAAACACTAGCATTAAAGGGATTCACTAGGTTCAACCAAAATATTTCTAGTAAATCCAAATGGCTTTAAAAAAATGTTCATCACTCTTGGAAAATGCTGGAAACAGTAACCAGAGGTGATGCACATTTTTCCATGACATATTTGGGCTCTGGATTAAATCATACTCTATTTGCATTTGGGCATTTAAATGCTATTAAATATTTGAAATGCTCAAATAATCATAAACTAAAATGTTTACTGTTGGATATATTCTAAACAGTAGCCCTGATTAGTTTCATGATTTTTGGAAATGCCCTGGCATTTTTAATAAAGCCCAGAACACAATTACAGAAATAGAAAACAGAACAGAAATTATGGAAAGACAGAAACCTCACCTGGGCCTTACCTGGCAGAAGAGGCCCAGCCCACCAGGGGCTGAGTGGTCTTCTTCCTCCTGCCAGGAGGACAGACAGGTGCGTGGCGAGCGCGCCGACGACGCCTTGCCACCTCCTGCTTCAGCCGCACGACCCCGACCCCTCCAGACGTGCCACGGAGACGCCCCGCAGCCCCTCGCCTCTCCCCCTCACTCTCTGCTCTCTCCCTCGCCCTCTGCTCCCTCTCCCGAGCACACCCGAGCGGAGCTCGTCGTCGCCGACGCAAATTACCGCGGCCACCGTCCATCCCGTGCCTCCCCGATGGGTCCAGAGGAACCGCCATCGCCTTCTGCGTCGTCAACACCAACCCATTCGACCGCGGGAGCCCTCTAGCGTCTTCCCCGAGCTCATCCCCAACTTTCGGCCGCCGGCAACCTCACCGGCGATTCGCCGCCGTCTCCGCCTCCCCGAGCACGCTGAGCTACTCATCGACCTCACTGTGAGCCCCTGAACCGTTTCCCCCTACTCCCAGGCTCGATTGCGAGCTTTAGCTAGACTAGCCACCGTGCCAGAAGCTCGCCGCCGCATGAGCTCGTCGCCGTCGTGGCTCCGGCGACCAAATGGCCCCGCGCGTGCGTCCGTTGCACTCGCGACGTTCCGTAGAGCAACTCTAGCGCGATAGCCCGTTTGTTTGCAAGCCGCAGCGCTAACCCCCGCACCCACCCGAGCTCCGGCGGCCGCCCAAGTGCTCGCCGCCGGCGAACCAGGCCACCCCGCGACCTTCTGACACCTCCCCTGGATGCGGAAGAGCGTGGGCTACCTCCTGGTGGTTCCCGTGCGTTCAACCGCCGTCTGTAGCTCAAGTCCGGCGAGTTGCCGCCGCAGTTTTGGTTGTCGCCGGCGAAACTCCGGCGAGGACCGACGTGGCGCAGTCATTAGCGCTAATCCCTGCCAGCTCAGCCGCCCTTAGCCACTGACAATGGGCCCCGCAGCAGGTTGAAGTGCTAATCAACGCGGGTTAGCACCAGGTGTCACTGACGTGTGGACCCCACACGTCAGGTTTGACCCTGGTCAGCGCTGCTGACCTGCTGACACAGGCATGACGCAGTGCTGACGCAATTAATCCTTTTCTGGATTTAAAATAATCCAGCAATTCCAGAAAATAGTGCAAACTTCTAAAATTCATAGAAATTCAACCGTAGCTCCAAATCAAATAATTTATATATGAAAAATTATCAGAAAAATCCAAAGAATCTGTTTATGGCATCCTCATGCATGTTTGAACAACTTACAGCCACTGTATATGACAATTTGAATAAATGGCATTTGAAATGTCTTATATGGAGTTTGAATTTGAACCTAAGGTTCAAACCAACTCCATTTAATATGTTGCTAGCTGCATTAGCTCAAAACACATTCATATTGCCATGTTATGATCATGCATCATATTGTGCATTGCATTGATTGTGTTTCCTCTCTGTTGCCGGTATTGTCCCCTCTCGATAGCCGTGATTCCGACGATGAGTTCGATGACACCGATGAAGAACTATAATATCTTGAGAAGTGCCAGGCAAGCAAAACCCCCTTGTTCAATCCGATACAATCCCATTCTCTCGCTCCTGCTCTCTTCTCCTGCATTAGGACAATCGATTCAACTGTTACATGCTGCGGTAGTTGAACCCCTTTTCCTCTGCATGACCTGTCATTGCCACAGTAAATAGATGAAACCCACTAGCATGAGTAGGAGTTGTTTGAGCCCTGATGTGCCTACTCATTCATGCTTGTTTGTCATGCCTGCTACTGCTTAGAGTTGAGTCGGGTCTGATTCGTCGGGGATGAATTGGAATGGTGATGAACATGTCCTACTGTGTGTGAGCTAAGTGTGTGAACACGATTTGGTAAAGGTAGCGGTGAGAGGCCATGTAGGAGTACATGGTGGGTTGTCTCATTGAAGCCGTCCTCAGGAACTGAGTTCTGTGTTTGTGATCCATGATACAGTTACTACCACGCATTGGGCCCGAAACCAATGGACCCTCTCGGCTTCTTAATCACCCTTGTCCTCTGTCCAGGAGTTGCAAGTAGTTTCTGGTGTTTGTAGTATGCTGGAGGCCGTGGACAGCGCTGACCGAGGGGTGGGCTGTGATGCGGTAGGCACGTGGCACGGTGTACCGGGCGCCCGTTTGGTGTCTCGGGAACCCTGCACACATCGTTCGGGGCCGTATGTGGAAACCTCGGCCGGACTCCCTGCGGATGGAACCTGAATAGGCGATAAACCTGGACTAGAGACTTGAGTGTTTAGGTAGGCTGTGGCCGACTCCCTCGCCAGGCTTCCGCTTGAAGGTTGCCGAGGTACACGACGTGTACATGGTGGTAAGTGGCGAGAGCGTGTGTGACGAAGTACACCCCTGCAGGGTTAATATGATCTATTCGAATAGCCGTGTCCGCGGTAAAGGACTTCTGGGTTGCCTATAACAGTTCATAGACAAGTGAAAGTGGATACTCTAAAATGCGCAAGATAAGCGTGAGTGCTATGGATGGCGTTCTCGTAGGGAGACGGGAGCGGGTCCATAGTGGAGTATTGATATGGTGAATATGTGGACTCGTGTGCGCCACCTCAAAAGAGTTGCTTGCAGTTGTAGTTCAGGTTAGCCACTGAGTCAAAGCTGGCTTGCTGCAGTCAAACTCCACCACCCCCCCTTTGTTGATACCGATGCATATGTAGCTAGTTCTGATGTAAGTCTTGCTGGGTACATTTGTACTCACGTTTGCTTATTTATGTTTTTGCAGAGAGACTTCAGTCTCGCTAGTAGTTCCGCGTGGACTTCGACGTTTAGCTTGATACCTCAGCTACGATCTTGTGCCCTCGGCAGGATCTAGTAGATAGTCAGGCTTCTCAGCCTTTTTCATTTATAGTTGTCTGTACTCAGACATGTTAAGCTTCCGCTTGTGTTTGACTTGTATGCTCTGAGTGTTGGGTCATGAGACCCATGTTTGTAATATCTGGCTCTTCGGGGCCTAATGAATAATACTCTGAGTCGTAGAGTCTTGTTGTGATGCCATGTTGTATCTGCACATATCGAGCATATTGTGTGTATGATTGAAATGCTTGGTATGTGTGGGATCCGACAATCTAGTTGTCTATCCTTAGCAGCCTCTCTTATGGGGAAATGTAGTCTAGTGCCTCCTTGAGCCATAGTAGTCCGCTACAGCCCGGTTCACCGGAGTCCTGCTAGCCCAGCACTACTGCTCTGGACACTTGACTGGCCGGCATGTGTTTCATATCGTTCCTGTGTCTGTCCCTTAGGGGAAATGTCACGCGGTGACATCCGGAGTCCTGCCTAGCCTGCTACAGCCCGGGTTCCCGGAGTCCTGTTAGCCCAGTGCTACAGCCCGGATTCGCATGCTGCTGACCGACACGTTCGATGTTGATTCATGTATGCCTGTCCCCATACGTTAGTGCCGCTTTGGGTTCACGACTAGCCATGTCGGCCCGGGTTCTCTGTCATATGGATGCTAGCGACATTATCATATACGTGAGCCAAAAGGCGCAAACGGTCCCGGGCCATGGTAAGGCGACACCCGTGGGAATACCGTGCGTGAGGCCGCAAAGTGATATGAGGTGTTACAGGCTAGATCGGTGTGACTTGGAATCGGGGTCCCGACATGATGGCCATATCATATCACTTATATTGATTGCATGTGATGTTTATCTTTTTATGCATCTTATCTTGCTTTGATTGACGGTAGCATTATAAGATGATCCCTCAGTAAATTATCAAAGTATAAGTGTTCTCCCTGAGTATGCACCGTTGCGAAAGTTCTTCGTGCTGAGACACCACGTGATGATCGGGTGTGATAGGCTCTACGTTCAAATACAACGGGTGCAAAACAGTTGCACACGCGGAATACTCAGGTTAAACTTGACGAGCCTAGCATATAACAGAAATGGCCTCGGAACACGGAGACCGAAAGGTCGAGCGTGAATCATATAGTAGATATGATCAACATAGTGATGTTCACCGTTGAAACTACTCCATCTGACGTGATGATCGGACATGGCTTAGTTGATATAGATCATGTGATCACTTAGAGGATTAGAGGGATGTCTATCTAAGTGGGAGTTCTTAAGTAATATGATTAATTGAACTTGAATTTATCATGAACTTAGTACCTAATAGTATCTTGCTTGTCTATGTTAATTGTAGATAGATGGCCCGTGATGTTGTTCCGTTGAATTTTAATGCATTCCTTGAGAAAGCATTGTTGAAAGATGATGGTAGCAATTACACGGACTGGGTCCGTAACTTGAGGATTATCCTCATTGCTGCACAGAAGAATTACGTCCTGGAAGCACCGCTGGGTGCCAGGCCTGCTGCAGGAGCAACACTAGATGTTATGAACGTCTGGCAGAGCAAAGCTGATGACTACTCGATAGTTCAGTGTGCCATGCTTTACGGCTTAGAACCGGGTCTTCAACAACATTTTGAACGTCATGGAGCATATGAGATGTTCCAGGAGTTGAAGTTAATATTTCAAGCAAATGCCCGAATTGAGAGATATGAAGTCTCCAATAAGTTCTACAGCTGCAAGATGGAAGATAATAGTTCTGTCAGTGAGCATATACTCAAAATGTCTGGGTATAACAATCACTTGATTCAACTGGGAGTTAATCTTCCGGATGATAGCGTCATTGACAGAATTCTTCAATCACTGCCACCAAGCTACAAGAGCTTCGTGATGAACTATAACATGCAAGGGATGGATAAGACGATTCCCGAGCTCTTCGCAATGCTAAAGGCTGCGGAGGTAGAAATCAAAAAGGAGCATCAAGTGTTGATGGTCAATAAGACCACTAGTTTCAAGAAAAAGGGCAAAGGGAAGAAGAAGGGGAACTTCAAGAAAAACAGGAAGCAAGTTGCTGTTCAGGAGAAGAAACCCAAGTCTGGACCTAAGCCTGAGACTGAGTGCTTCTACTGCAAGCAGACTGGTCACTGGAAGCGGAACTGCCCCAAGTATTTGGCGGATAAGAAGGATGGCAAGGTGAACAAAGGTATATGTGATATACATGTTATTGATGTGTACCTTACTAATGCTCGCAGTAGCACCTGGGTATTTGATACTGGTTCTGTTGCTAATATTTGCAACTCGAAACAGGGGCTACGGATTAAGCGAAGATTGGCTAAGGACGAGGTGACGATGCCCGTGGGAAATGGTTCCAAAGTCGATGTGATCGCGGTCGGCACGCTACCTCTACATCTACCTTCGGGATTAGTTTTAGACCTAAATAATTGTTATTTGGTGCCAGCGTTCAGCATGAACATTATATCTGGATCTTGTTTGATGCGAGACGGTTATTCATTTAAATCAGAGAATAATGGTTGTTCTATTGATATGAGTAATATCTTTTATGGTCATGCACCCTTGAAGAGTGGTCTATTTTTGTTGAATCTCGATAGTAGTGATACACATATTCATAATATTGAAGCCAAAAGATGCAGAGTTGATAATGATGGTGCAACTTATTTGTGGCACTGCCGTTTAGGTCATATCGGTGTAAAGCGCATGAAGAAACTCCATACTGATGGACTTTTGGAACCACTTGATTATGAATCACTTGGTACTTGCGAACCGTGCCTCATGGGCAAGATGACTAAAACACCATTCTCCAGAACTATGGAGAGAGCAACAGATTTGTTGGAAATCATACATACAGATGTATGTGGTCCGATGAATATTGAGGCTCGTGGCGGATATCGTTATTTCCTCACCTTCACAGATGATTTGAGCAGATATGGGTATATCTACTTAATGAAACATAAGTCTGAAACATTTGAAAAGTTTAAAGAATTTCAGAGTGAAGTTGAAAAGCATCGTAACAAGAAAATAAAATTTCTACGATCTGATCGTGGAGGAGAATATTTGAGTTATGAGTTTGGTCTTCATTTGAAACAATGCGGAATAGTTTCGCAACTCACGCCACCCGGAACACCACAACGTAATGGTGTGTCCGAACGTCGTAATCGTACTTTACTAGATATGGTGCGATCTATGATGTCTCTTACTGATTTACCACTATCATTTTGGGGTTATGCTTTAGAGACGGCTGCATTCACGTTAAATAAGGCACCATCAAAATCCGTTGAGACGACGCCTTATGAACTGTGGTTTGGCAAGAAACCAAAGTTGTCGTTTCTTAAATTCTGGGGCTGCGATGCTTATGTGAAAAAACTTCAACCTGATAAGCTCGAACCCAAATCGGAGAAATGTGTCTTCATAGGATACCCAAAGGAGACTGTTGGGTACACCTTCTATCACAGATTCGAAGGAAAAACTTTTGTTGCTAAATTCGGAATTTTTCTGGAGAAGGAGTTTCTCTCGAAAGAAGTGAGTGGGAGGAAAGTAGAACTTGATGAGGTAACTGTACCTGCTCCCTTATTGGAAAGTAGTTCATCACAGAAACCGGTTTCTGCGACACCTACACCAATTAGTGAGGAAGTTAATGATGATGATCATGAAACTTCAGATCAAGTTATTACTGAACCTCGTAGGTCAACCAGAGTAAGATCCGCACCAGAGTGGTACGGTAATCCTGTTCTGGAGGTTATGTTACTAGACCATGACGAACCTACGAACTATGAAGAAGCGATGGTGAGCCCAGATTCCGCAAAATGGCTTGAGGCCATGAAATCCGAGATGGGATCCATGTATGAGAACAAAGTATGGACTTTGGTTGACTTGCCCGATGATCGGCAAGCCATTGAAAATAAATGGATCTTCAAGAAGAAGACTGACGCTGATGGTAATGTTATTGTCTATAAAGCTCGACTTGTTGCGAAAGGTTTTCGACAAGTTCAAGGGATTGACTACGATGAGACCTTCTCACCCGTAGCGATGCTTAAGTCTGTCCGAATCATGTTAGCAATTGCCGCATTTTATGATTATGAAATTTGGCAAATGGATGTCAAAACTGCATTCCTGAATGGATTTGTGGAAGAAGAATTGTATATGATGCAACCGGAAGGTTTTGTCGATCCAAAGGGGGCTAACAAAGTGTGCAAGATCCAGCGATCCATTTATGGACTGGTGCAAGCCTCTCAGAGTTGGAATAAATGCTTTGATAGTGTGATCAAAGCATTTGGTTTTGTACAGACTTTTGGAGAAGCCTGTATTTACAAGAAAGTGAGTGGGAGCTCTGTAGCATTTCTGATATTATATGTGGATGACATATTGCTGATTGGAAATGATATAGAATTTCTGGATAGCATAAAGGGATACTTGAATAAGAGTTTTTCAATGAAAGACCTCGGTGAAGCTGCGTATATATTGGGCATCAAGATCTATAGAGATAGATCAAGACGCTTAATTGGACTTTCACAAAGCACATACCTTGACAAAGTTTTGAAGAAGTTCAAAATGGATCAAGCAAAGAAAGGGTTCTTGCCTGTGTTACAAGGTGTGAAATTGAGTAAGACTCAATGCCTGACCACTGCAGAAGATAGAGAGAAGATGAAAGATGTTCCCTATGCTTCAGCCATAGGCTCTATCATGTGTGCAATGCTGTGTACCAGACCTGATGTATGCCTTGCCATAAGTCTAGCAGGAAGGTACCAAAGTAATCCAGGAGTGGATCACTGGACAGCGGTCAAGAACATCCTGAAATACCTGAAAAGGACTAAGGATATGTTTCTCGTTTATGGAGGTGACAAAGAGCTCATCGTAAATGGTTATGTTGATGCAAGCTTTGACACTGATCCGGACGATTCTAAATTGCAAACCGGATACGTGTTTACATTGAACGGTGGAGCTGTCAGTTGGTGCAGTTCTAAACAAAGCGCCGTGGCGGGATCTACGTGTGAAGCGGAGTACATAGCTGCTTCGGAAGCAGCAAATCAAGGAGTCTGGATGAAGGAGTTCATATCCGATCTAGGTGTCATACCTAGTGCATCGGGTCCAATGAAAATCTTTTGTGACAATACTGGTGCAATTGCCTTAGCAAAGGAATCCAGATTTCACAAGAGAACCAAGCACATCAAAAGACGCTTCAATTCCATCCGGGATTTAGTCCAGGTGGGAGACATAGAAATTTGCAAGATACATACGGATCTGAATATTGCAGACTCGTTGACTAAGCCTCTTCCACGAGCAAAACATGATCAGCACCAAGGCTCCATGGGTGTAAGAATCATTACTATGTAATCTAGATTATTGACTCTAGTGCAAGTGGGAGACTGAAGGAAATATGCCCTAGAGGCAATAATAAAGTTATTATTTATTTCCTTATATCATGATAAATGTTTATTATTCATGCTAGAATTGTATTAACCGGAAACATAATACTTGTGTGAATACATAGACAAACAAAGTGTCACCAGTATGCCTCTACTTGACTAGCTCGTTGATCAAAGATGGTTATGTTTCCTAGCCATTGACATTAGTTGTCATTTGATTAACGGGATCACATCATTAGGAGAATGATGTGATTGACTTGACCCATTCTGTTAGCTTAGCACTCGATCGTTTAGTATGTTGCTATTGCTTTCTTCATGACTTATACATGTTCCTATGACTATGAGATTATGCAACTCCCGTTTACCGGAGGAACACTTTGTGTGCTACCAAACGTCACAACGTAACTGGGTGATTATAAAGGTGCTCTACAGGCGTCTCCGAAGGTACTTGTTGGGTTGGCGTATTTCGAGATTAGGATTTGTCACTCCGATTGTCGGAGAGGTATCTTAGGGCCCTCTCGGTAATGCGCATCACTTAAACCTTGCAAGCATTGCAACTAATGAGTTTGTTGCGAGATGATGTATTACGGAACGAGTAAAGAGACTTGCCGGTAACGAGATTGAACTAGGTATTAAGATACCGACGATCGAATCTCGGGCAAGTAACATACCGATGATAAAGGGAACAACATTATGCGGTCTGACCGATAAAGATCTTCGTAGAATATGTGGGAGCCAATATGAGCATCCAGGTTCCGCTATTGGTTATTGACCGGAGACGTGTCTCAGTCATGGCTACATAGTTCTCGAACCCGTAGGGTCCGCACGCTTACCGTTTCGATGACAGTTATATTATGAGTTTATATGTTTTGATGTACCGAAGGTTGTTCGGAGTCCCGGATGTGATCACGGACATGACGAGGAGTCTCGAAATGGTCGAGACATAAAGATTGATATATTGGAAGCCTATGTTTGGATATCGGAAGTGTTCCGGGTGAAATCGGGATTTTACCGGAGTACCGGGAGGTTACCGGAACCCCCCGGCAACATAATGGGCCTTAGTGGGCCTAGGTGGAAGAGAGGAGAGGCGGCTAGGGCTGGGCCGCGCGCCCCTCCCCCCTAGTCCGAATAGTACAAGGAGAAGGGGGCGGCGCCCCCCTTCCTTCTTCTCCCTCTTCTCTTTCCCCCATGCCAAGTCCTAATCCAACTAGGAAAAGGGGGGGAGTCCTACTCCCGGTGGGAGTAGGACTCGTCCTGGCACGCCCCAAGGCTGGCCGCACCTCCCCCCTTTGCTCCTTTATATACGGGGGCAGGGGGCACCCCATAGACACAACAATTGATCTATTGATCTTTTAGCCGTGTGCGGTGCCCCCCTCCACCATATTACACCTCGTACTTGACTAGCTCGTTGTATTAACCAGAAACATAATACTTGTGTGAATACATGATAAATGTTTATTATTCATGACAGAATTGTATTAACCGGAAACATAATACTTGTGTGAATACATAGACAAACAAAGTGTCACTAGTATGCCTCTACTTGACTAGCTCGTTGATCAAAGATGGTTATGTTTCCTAGCCATTGACATGAGTTGTCATTTGATTAACGGGATCACATCATTAGGAGAATGATGTGATTGACTTGACCCATTCCGTTAGCTTAGCACTCGATCGTTTAGTATGTTGCTATTGCTTTCTTCATGACTTATACATGTTCCTATGACTATGAGATTATGCAACTCCCGTTTACCGGAGGAAACTTTGTGTGCTACCAAACGTCACAACATAACTGGGTGATTATAAAGGTGCTCTACAGGTGTCTCCGAAGGTACTTGTTGGGTTGGCGTATTTGGAGATTAGGATTTGTCACTCTGATTGTCGGAGAGGTATCTTATGGCCCTCTCGGTAATGCACATCACTTAAGCCTTGCAAGCATTGCAACTAATGAGTTTGTTGCGAGATGATGTATTACGGAACGAGTAAAGAGACTTGCCGGTAACGAGATTGAACTAGGTATTAAGATACCGATGATCGAATCTCGGGCAAGTAACATACCGATGACAAAGGGAACACCGTATGTTGTTATGCGGTCTGACCGATAAAGATCTTCGTAGAATATGTGGGAGCCAATATGAGTATCCAGGTTCCGCTATTGGTTATTGACCGGAGACGTGTCTCAGTCATGTCTACATAGTTCTCGAACCCGTAGGGTCCGCACGCTTAACGTTTCGATGATAGTTATATTATGAGTTTATATGTTTTGATGTACCGAAGGTTGTTCGGAGTCCCGGATGTGATCACGGACATGACGAGGAGTCTCGAAATGGTCGAGACATAAAGATTGATATATTGGAAGCCTATGTTTGGATATCGGAAGTGTTCCGTGTGAAATCGGGATTTTACCGGAGTACCGGGAGGTTACTGGAACCCCCCGGCAACTTAATGGGCCTTAGTGGGCCTAGGTGGAAGAGAGGAGAGGCGGCTAGGGCTGGGCCGCACGCCCCTCCCCCCTAGTCCGAATAGGACAAGGAGAAGGGGGCGGCGCCCCCCTTCCTTCTTCTCCCTCTTCTCTTTCCCCCCTCCCAAGTCCTAATCCAACTAGGAAAAGGGGGGAGTCCTACTCCCGGTGGGAGTAGGACTCCTCCTGGCGCGCCCCAAGGCTGGCCGCACCTCCCCCCTTTGCTCCTTTATATACGGGGGCAGGGGGCACCCCATAGACACAACAATTGATCTATTGATCTTTTAGCCGTGTGCGGTGCCCCCCTCCACCATATTACACCTCGAATATCGTAGCAGTTCTTAGGCGAAGCCCTGCGTCGGTAGAACATCATCATCGTCACCGCGCTGTCGTGCTGACGAAACTCTCCCTCAACACTTGGCTGGATCGGAGTTCGAGGGACGTCATCGAGCTGAACGTGTGCTGAACTCGGAGGTGCCGTGCGTTTGGGACTTGATCGGTTGGATCGTGAAGACGTACGACTACATCAACCGCGTTGTGTTAACGCTTCCGCTTTCGGTCTACGAGGGTACGTGGACAACACTCTCCCTCTCGTTGCTATGCATCACCATGATCTTGCATGTGCGTAGGAATTTTTTTGAAATTACTACGTTCCCCATCAATTTTAACACAGAGTCACACAAAAAATTAGACACTTGGACACAGTTTCATCACCTTTAAACAATGCACTATTATGATGACAGTGTTTTTTAGCTATGGGTAATGAATTATTGTGATAGCTTTCCTGATGAGGTAGCGAAGAGCTCCCTCAATATCTTGAAGAGTCTTTTCGACTGCAATTTTTTTTCTCTTTGCTGCCTTTGTGGACGACTTCATGTTCTTTGGTGTAGACTTTAAGTGCAATCTTGGTAGACTGGATCTGTTCATGAAGCTCTGCCATGGAAATATTCACAACCTCAATTCATCTAGCTTGTGTGTCAGGGTCTTCTTGAGAGCTTCAGGTACTTCCTGCAGGTATACAAGCGTATTCTTCACACTTTTTCGGTCTCAAGACATACGTACGTAAATAACAATGTCACACAACAAGTAAGTAATTGTAAAATAAAATTTACCTGAGATGTAGATTTTGGGTCCTCTACAGATGATGCAATCTCAGTAGCGACAACTCCAGTATCCGAACTATTGACACTATCCATATCTTCAGCTTCCTCGTATGAAGAGACATCCCCTTTTTCCCGCGACACTACATTCGGTCTCCATGCTAATTTCCATGCACTAGAATGGATAAGCTCTAAACCAGCAGGTTCTAGACCTTTTCCTGCATCATTTGCGCGAGTCGAGTTGCGTTCTCCTTGATAGTTTGGTTCCTAAGCTTCTCGTAGTCTGTCAATTTTCCTGAAGTACGATAAGAAATATGAAAGGATCAACAAATATACAACCTCATCACGTAATCACATTGAGCCTATATGAAAACACAAATAAGGTACATTGACTATATGAATGTAAATAGACCTTCTTGTTAACCATGTACCAAACTATAACTATAATTTCAAATGACTATGAAAACTAAAGTACATCAGTGCATCTCTGGCCAATGTCTTGAAATGTAGGGCCCTTATATGGACCCTTATCCCTTATATAGACAAATATTTCAACATCCATAGCTGAGTTACATTGCAAACATGGATATAACCATAGATAAACCATAGATAGCATAATTTAGTTCAAAATGCACTGCAGATTATGACTTTAAACTAGTCTAACAAAAGGTCGGTCACTTCAGCCTCGGACCCCCTACTCCCGGATGGCCTGGCCTCGTCAGCATCATGAACCCCCTTTTGGCACAGCTCGAGGAGCTGACGCTCCTCGGCGACAATCTCCGGATGCATCCATCAGTTGTCAGCCATGTACTCTTCATCTGCGTGTGCCGCCTGAAGCTGCTCGAACGCCTCCCGATTCTCTCGTACCCCACGTCGGGATACCATTCGATGATTGATTTCAATAGGCGTCCAGACATTTCATGTGCCGAATGGGAAGTTGAGCTTCACTTTGCAGCCGTACAACGCCACTGCCTTTATGTCGTACGCCCTCGTCGCGAGCTGCGCCGATTGGTGGGAGCCCAGCCAGTACCCAACGCCTGTGTCAGTGTCTTTGATTTCCGACATCCACGCCCCCACGGCCGCTTCCACACGCCGAGTTACTTCTTTTTCAGCGGCGGCAGCATTGGCAGGTCGGTGTCGAAGGAGCAAAATGAGGGGAGTCGTGGCATCAGTGACGGGTCGACTGTGTGCAATGTCATGAGTCATTGTACGGATCGGCGACAGCTTCCTAGGAGGGTTGGGTCTCGCCAATTCAGGGCGGCTCTGGCCAATTGGAACCTTCATCGGAGGTGGGAGGGTGTTGAAGGGGGTGGATTTGGGCGTCGGTGGATACAATGTGGTGCGGGGGAGCGGGAGGGGTGATAACCCACAAGTATCGGGAATTTTTTGTAGCCTTTTTTTCTTAAGTGTTAGTGCAATATTTGCCTTCTTGTGTTTTGGAGATTTTTGACAGAAACAGGTCTGGACTGATTTGTTTCCTAGTGCATACAGAGAGAAATAGTCCATACACACACCGAAGAGAATGTTGTCTCTGGTGCCAAGTTCGAGGAACTTCACCGAAGTATATCTGCATTGCAGAGAAGAATGAGCTACATCTGTTGAAGATATGTATACGAGATGATTGTTGTGAAGAAATTATCGCCTTGAAAGATTACTATTGAAGCAAAGCATTTGTTTCGGTGTTGTTGTCTGAAGATATTGACTGAGCGAATGGATGTCAGAGACAAATTGAAGAAGTAGTATTATTTTCGTGTTTCTTCTTTGGTTCATTTGAGTCATAGGACCTCCGTACTATTAAGAGGGGTATAGGTTCTCGAAGCTTAGATCCGCTGTGATGCTTAACCCAAAACCTATGAAAGTTGCGAGAGAAATCTCTTTGTGCTCTGAGCAAATACCCGCCACCAAGAGACTATGATCTTCTTCGCTGCGAGAAATTTGTCTCAGACCGAGGAGTTAGCATTACTTGCTCCGCAAGCAATGTTACCATTGTGCTCAAAATCCGACCATTGGACTCGTCTCGTTTGGCCATTGGCTGCTCTTGATGTCCAATTTGGTCATTTCCCATCAGGGAAGGTTGCGGCTATAAATAGCCACCCTGCATTGGCTTTGTCCGGTGGCTGCTCCGCTTAAGATTTCAGAGAAGATTGATTTGAGCACCCCTTCTCCGAGTGATTTGAGTTTAGGATCCACCGAGAAAAAAAATCAAGAGCCCAAACTTAGACAGTGGTTGAGCATCACAATAGTTCTTATTTAGAGTTCTTGTACCTATTACTCTTGAGAGCTGCGCACTCTCTAGACGGATAGGTTTCAGCTCGAGTGTTGAAGAGTTGTTGTCTTCACCGAGCTAGATCTTCAGCAACCAAGAGTGATTGTGGTTCGCGAAGGTCGACCAAAGGTTTGGAGATTGCCGACAAGTATCTACCACGAGTGAAATCAACCAGAGTGTGATCAGCTCTGTGTTGAAGGAGAATAGGATGAAGAGAGTTTATATTCGGTGTTAAGTCACAGCCCCTCCAACCAGACGTAGCCCTTTGGCAGAAGGGTGAACTGGTCTACCAAATCTCTATGTCACCATCGAGCACCACTAGTTCATACTTCACTGCATTACTTTCGGCAGTCTTCATATGTGCTTTATGACGATAGTTATCTGATTAGTTATTTTCTATTACATATCTTTCGGTTCCACTCGTGCTGTGACAGTTATCATTCGTGACTCACTTTGTTGTACCCTCTTCATTCTCTCATGCTACCTTAGTTCTTGTTATCCTCTGTGCGGTGATCTTTTACATCAGTATAGTCACTCTTTGTAGTTATCCATCGTAGTTCTATTCGAGCTCTATGTCATGATATTATTCCTATTGCATATTGCATTACCATCGTTATTATCAAGTCGGTCGTATCCTATGCTCGAACTATCATTGCATCCTACATCGAAGGTTTTGTTCCTCAATAGCCAGCTTGATTGAGTTTGTACCTACCCTACCTTATTTCGGCTGCTGTGTTTGGGATTATATCAAATCATTCGTAAGTATTTTTGAATCTCCCATTCACCCCCTCTGGTCGATATACTCTCGGTCCTAACAATTGGTATCACAGCGGGTGCTCCCTGTCTCTGTTTATTAAAGGTCTAATGTCCTTGAAGTTTTGAGTATGTCGTATGCAGGTAGATCCTCGCACTCTGAAAGATTTCCTATCTTCGATGGAAATGACTATCTCTGCTGGAAGGAAAGAATGAGAATCAGAATTCAAGCTATCAACTATGATCTGTGGTATATTGTGGAAGATGGCTACACTATTCAGCAACCGAATGATCCCAATTCCGATGACAAAGCCAATCTGCTGTTGGATGCTCAAGCTAAAGATATCATCTGTAGAAGTCTTTCAAAAGATGTTTTCTTTCAGTTCCAAATGCTCGGCACTACAAAGCAACTTTGGGATGCTATCAAAAATGCTCATGAAGAATTCATTGCCAGATCATATCCTCACACTCAAATGCTTTGTGCTATGTTTGCTGGCTTCAGAAGTCTTCGTAAGGAAAGTGCTATGGAACTCACTGATCCATTGACAAACATTGTAGAAAGACTTCATCAACGAGGAGTAGCTGATATCACTAATAGAGATGTGGTCAACAAGTTGCTAAGCACTCTTGATCGAACTTTCAATTCCATCATAGCAGAAATCAAGAAAATACCAGACTATGAAGAACTTCACTATGTAGAAGTCATGATACTGTTGTCGATTCATGAAGAAAAGATGGAACTAGAAAATGCAGATGAAGAATCTTCTTCGGTAAGTGAAGGAGAAATTCTCTCAAACTATGGCAGTTCACATGAAGAAGATATTGATAATTAACACACCACCACCAGAGAACTAGAGATGATAACAGAAAGGCTAAGTGATCTAAGAAGACAAAATCTATGCCTCACGAATGATGACGAATTTGACTTGCCTGAATCATCAAGAAGGTTATCTTCATAAGAAATGAAGTGCTTCAAGTGCAAACAATTTGGTCATCTTATAGCAGATTGTCCTAGTTGGGCAGGAAAACTTAGTAACAGATGGAAATACCTTCACTGCAGTGGATTTACTCGAATGGATCGTCATACTAAGCTCTTGAAGAAAATTGAATCTTCCTCATCCTCTTCGATGAGACCGGTCACTAAGGTGAAAGCAAGAGCAATCACCGAGTCAAATATGAAGAGAATATCACAGCTTAATAGAGCATGTGCTAATATAACCCTGGACTCTGAAGAGGAGGTGACAGACTCTGAATCAGATGATGAAGAATTTCACAGAAGGATGGGAAGGATAAATGCCTTCATTGCCTATCAATCATGAGAAAATTCACTTGAATCAGACACTGATGATGATGCCCCAAGTGATGATGAACCAATCGCATTCTATCTTATGGCAAAATCGTCTAAGGATCATGTATCAGCAAAACACCAAAATCCATGAAGGGATATTCTTCTGAATACATTGCCTATGCTAAACATGTCAAGATTGCAAAATCTCAACATGATGAACTTGAAATGCTTGAGAAGAATCTTAGGAAAGCTGAAGGATTACTGGTGGAAGAGATGGAGAAAAATCAAAAGTTGATGGAAGAGCATGATGCTTTTTCTTCAACTTTTGATGATCTTTCCAACAAATATGATTCTCTTTCAGTCGACTTTGAGAGTTTATCTGATGAACTCCTTAACATGAATCAAGAACTCGAGTCTCTGAAAGAATCTCATAACGCGCTTGCGAAAGAAAAAGCTTCTCTCTTCTCTGAGCAATCTGTTCGATTTCTTGATGATTTTGTGCCTCCTTGCTTAAAATGCCTAGAACGTAGTGATGTTGATTCTCGTGCTGAAACCTCTAGTGCTAATGTTGAGAATATTGCAACCACTATGAATGGTATCACTAACCCCTCTTCTGAGGAATTTGCTGATGTTACTGAGGAAAATTGCAGGCTAAAGGACTTGCTTGAGATAGGAATGCTAAGGAGCCTAAAAGGGCATCAAACCCTCTGTGATGTGCTCAAGAAGTCAATACTGCACAAAAATCCTCGAATGGAAGGATTGGGTTTCTAAAGAAAACTCAAAGTTGATGGAACTTACTGGACTCCCGAGCAATATCCTCGAACGAGTTGGGTTCTTGCTAAAAGCAAAACTCTCGAACCTGCTATTCTGTTAGGTTATGATGCTCCCATTACTGTTGTTTCTGATGAGTCTGATGACTCAAACTACTAATTCTTGAAACAACATAATGGTAAGGTTTTCGTTCGATATGTTGGTACTAACTACAGGTCTGGTTCACCCAAGAAGCAAATCTGGGTGAAGAAGTGCATTATTGAAAATCTATCTGTCACTGCTAACTTGCACATGTAGAGTAATTCTCTTCGAGACAATGATTATCCTTCATCGAATGGCTCAGGAAGTTGCTCGAATGGGTATTGAACAAACCCTCGACAAAAGGAATACATGTGTATATCCTCAAATCATTATACTCATGTCTCTGGAAATAACTTCAATGCATATTCATATGATTACTCTTGAAGTGCATAGATATCTTGCAGATATCGCCAAAAGAATACTCGTGCTCAGACAAAGCAAATGAGATCCTCATTGCCCACACAAGTGTTGGTTGCGAAAAAGAACTAATCCTCTCTTGCAGATATTATCTCAGGAATCCCATTCGCTTATTCTTTATCGTGAGATCTATATCGTTGGTGCTAGTTCCTTGTGCTTTCCTTTGTTTTCTTTGCCTTTCATGGTGTTTGTGTTCTGTCCGAATGTCAACTCACTCAGAGCTCCGTGGTTTTGTGCTTTTATCTCGTTTGGCTGAGTGTTTTGATTCGGACCCTGTTATCCCTCTATTCTTTCTCGTCCATTATTTGTTGTCCGTCATAAACATGCAATTTGACCTGAAGAAGATTTCACTCCGATGTCCTTGATCACAAATGAAATCAACTTTGAACTTTAATATGTTTTTGGGTGTTTGCCATTCTTCAAACCCTTCGGTCTTCCGTTAAGTTTCCGAGATTTTCGCAGGAAATGGTTGCCACGTGCCCACGAACTCCACGATCGTGATCTCGTCCGTTGAATGTGGAACGTCCCGTGTTTGTCGGCCATAGATTTCGGAAGAGGTGGTTCCGCCTATGGACTATATATACCCCTCCTGGATTCTTCCTCCTTTGTTCTTCCTCATACCCTCGCCCACTCTCCTCCCGAGCCCGAGCACGAAGCAACGCCGTTGACGCGCCTCGTTGTGCAACTCCGATGAAGCCTCGCCGTCGTTGGTCATGCCAATGCGGTAAACCCTCTCCCCCGCATTGCCCTAGTTGATCCTTGCTGTCAAGTTAGGGCATTTGGATCTGGAACTAGCCCTATCCACTCCTCTGTTCTAGGGTTGTTCTTACTGACGCAATTTCTCCTGATTTATTTTCCTTGCAGTAGATCTTTAGGGTTCTCCAAGTCATGACTGGTACAGTTTGTAGATTTTCCTCGTACTAGCTATCCTGGATCTAGGGTCATGTGTATTATTTGGAAAGATTAGAGAGTTATTACTCTGCCTTAGGGCATGTTGCAATTCTGTCGATGATATCTTCCAAACATATATACGATGGATTCCTTTGTTGCTTCCGAAAAACCTTCTGTTTTCAGTCAAAAAATTGCTTCTATGCATGTTTATGACCCTATCCTATTTTCCCTCGCATCTATTTTGCTTCACAGGTTGATCATGGCTCATAGTTCGGAAGAGCAGTCCAGTTCTGAAGAAGAAATCCCTTAGGTGCCTCCAATGGCTGAACAAAAGAGATTGACTGGCGGAGGAAAAGCATCAAAACCACCAAATATACCGAAGAAGAAGTCAGATTCTGAATCCGAAGAAGAGGAAGATGATATTCCCTCGGCTCATAGTCAACTCGAGGATGAACTGGTTACTGATGCAATGACTCTTTTCTCCGATGGAAATCCAAAGAAAGGTGGTCGTGGCAGAGAGAAGAATACAACGGCAGAAATGTCTGATCCCGAAAGCTATAAAACTCCACCTGGAGTTGAAACAACTACTGAGAGAAATAACAGGCTGCAAAGAATTCACCGTCACTGGGCAAAGAAATGGTTCAATTATGAGAATGTTTGAAGGAAATATCAAATTCTGTTTGCATTCACTCCACCTTGGAATGTTTGCAGTGCTGAGAACTGCGTCGGCCAAGATGATGAGAAAGCCAGGCCATCTCCTCCTAAAAATGCTCATTCAGACTCACTGAAAACAATTGTTGATTTTCCTGAAGAAGTGGAAAAGAGAGCCAAGGCAAAAGCCAAGTGCAAAGCTAAGGCAACGAAGAAAAATCAAGTGGAACAGAGAAACATTCTGCTGACCCAGGAAGACGTACAAAAGAAGAAGGATCGTGCCTCTACACGAAAGGAAAGCAAGGAAGGGAAGACAGATTCCCCTCAAGTGTCCCGAAAGAAATCAGTTGCCAGAAAATCCAAGAAGGCAGCTTCTGCCTCATCTGATGAATCCTCTGATAAAGATGCTCCCAAAGAAATACCCATGTATGATCAACGAGCTCTTCTAAACAAGCCATACCAAACTCCCTCACCAGTGAAAGTATCACCCCCGCTAAGGATGACACCTGGACTTGCACCTGCTCCAGCATCTGACAAACCTTCAGGTTCTGCCGCCCTGTCTACAAAGAGAAAGTTGCTGCCCGAAGAGAAAGCTGATGCTTCTGTCAAGAAAGCTAAAACCAGTGTTCGTGCTTCCATAGAGGAAGAGAGATATGACTTTGATCTCATGATTGATATCATTGAAAGTGCTGTCTATGATGCAAAATCAGTTGATTTGAGCAGTCTCGGACTTCCTAATGATGTTACCAAGCTGGTAACAAAACATTTTACTGATCTAAAGAAAATAACCAAGAAACTGAATCAGGTAGTCGAGGATAAGAAAACCATCGAGCAAATGAGATGAGGTGCCAGCAATGAATCTGAAAGGAAGGAGCTGAACAAAGAAATTGTTGAACTCACAAAAGCTCTCAGTGTTATGAGAAATGATAAAATTGAGTGGCATTCACGGCTGAAAATGGAAGTTTCTCAGCTGTGTGACCGAAGGAATGATGAGATTGAACGTCAAGCAGAACTTGCTTGAGGAGAATTAAGGAAGAAAAGCATCAGAAGGAAAAGGCAAGAGCCAGCAAACCGAAGGCAATCAAAAGATCGCCGTGTTGAGAATGTTGCTACTGATACTCCCGTTGACTCAAGTGCTCCTATGCAGCAGATACCACCGTCCCCTCCTCACGAGGATGAACCCGTGCAGCAAGCTGAACCTGTGGTGGTTATCATCCCCACCTCAGTTTCTCAAGACTCTGATGTTGTGGATATCTTTCTGAACACGACTGACGGGGAAAATGCCTTGCCTGAGCAGCAAGCCCCAGAAGAGAAAATTGATGAAGAGATTGAGGTTGAGAAGGCAGTTTCATCACCTCTGAAGGAAATGCAAGTTGAACCCTCCCGATCCAACAAGGAGGAGAATGAGAAGATTGAGGGGGAGCTAATTGCTTCCCGAGAGAATACCACCCCGGTCACCTCATCTGGTGCTCGTCCCCAGATGGAGGTTGATCCTGCTCCTGCTTCTACTACTCAGTAGTTAGAAGAGGAAGAAAAGAGATCTGAAGAGCCCATGGCTCACGAAGAAGTTGTTCCACCCATTTTAACCAAGTAACCGAAAAAGATGCAGTTGTGACCCAAGTGTTTGAAGAGGTTGTTGTGCCTCCCTCCGTTGAAAATGCACCGAAAGAAAAGGCCCTAGTGCCTAATAGTCAGAAAGCCGCTGAAGGAGTTCAAGCGAAGGAAAATGAAGGCCAGGCAAGTGCTTCAATGCCATCTGCTCCACAGAAGATGAAAAGGCCCCTTGCTCCATTAAAGACCATTATTGAAGATATGCCAACATCTGATGATGCTCGGCTAAAAGCAGTAAGTAATGAAAAAAAATCTGAGAAATCCACTGGAGACATTTCTGTTTCCCGCTGAGGATGGTCCAAATGGCCCTCCATTCAATGAGTAGCTTCACCTTTCGAAGCTTGCATTCTTTGGGACCAGTCCTTCTGAAGGAGAAAGGACCTCACTGTCACCCAGATTCTGGACTAAAGAACAAGCCGTATATTATGCTCGGATTCTATTTGGTAAGAATCGAATTTTCAATCACAAGATTCTGAACTTTGCTGAGCTCGAAGAAATGCTCCGATTCCATCATGCCATCGAGCATATTGAACATGCCTTCCTAAAGGGATTTCTTCGCTTCAACCATGGCTGGAATCGAGAAGTTATCCTTCAGTTGTATGCCACATTGTACATCATAGGAGAACTTGGAGATAGCTCTACCTGGATCCTAGAATGGATCATTGGAGAAGAAAAGATTAAGTGCTCGGTTGATCAGTTCTTGCTTTGCTAAATATTCCTCGGTGTGAATTCAATAAAGATCGTGAACACAGGCTACACTACTGGGAAGTCTCCGAAGAACAACTTCACATGCTAATGGACCCCACACTGGTTGGAGATGAATGCATTGATGTTGATCCTAAGAAGTTGGACTATGAGAACAAAGTGATGTTTTATATCCTATGCAATTCTCTCACGCCAACCAATAGATCAGACTCTATCAATGGCATCGTGGGAAATGCTCTGTTGGCCATTTCTCAAGGAATTTGTTTTGATGTTCCTGATCTATTCTTTTGCAACTTGGCTTGTGCTGCTGACAGCCCTCAATCATTAAAGCCATATGCCACGTGGATCATGTATGCAATTGTGCAGCTGCTTGATGAAAAATTCCTCTGCACTCATGTGCCGAGAGTTTTCATGCCACCAGTTCATGACACTATCCGAATGGTGAAGGATGTTGGCAAAGGAAAGGCACATGTTGATGTTGCTGGTGCTGCTTCTGCTTCTGAGTCTGCTGCGAAAGTTAAGAAAGCCAAGGTTGAAATCCCTCGAGAAGAAAATCCATCTCTGTATGAGATTTGCATTTGCACTCAGCAAGCTCTAAAAAGCCACATCAAGCTCGATCATAAAGAAAAGCTGGAATTGATGTCAGAACTGAATTTGCTTCATAATTATGATCGCCAAACCTCCTATTTGAGAAGGAGCAAAAGAAGCGCTCTTGGACTCTTCTAAGGCAGCATTATTCTCGGAAACAGCTGGCTGCTAAAGGCATCAAGAAAGAATATGACTACCTGGAGTTATTTGCAGTACCTCGCATCCGAAGACAAACCTCTGTACTCCCTCAGTGTTCTGCATCCACTAATTAGATGCTTGTAGAACCAGATGATGAAATGGAAGACACATTTGGAACACTTATCTTGAAGCCAGATGCACCTTACACCACTTCCTCCAAAGGAGTTCCCGAAGCCCATGCTGCTACCCCTGCTTCAGTCTCTACTATTCCTCGCTCAGTGAATTCTGGTTCGTCAACCAGTGCTAATTCTGGTTCTGAGGATTCTTCGGACGTGTAGTTCCTCGTGTGCATTCTCTTTTCTTTTTGACACTTGTTGACAAAAAGGGGGAGAAGATAATCGAGTGATAGATGAATGGGGTATTTGCTGTGTGTTTTCATTCGCCAGTTGCTTTTTCCAGTTGAACTCTTTGGTGTTTCTCGAACAATTTGCTTGTTGAACTTATCGCACCGCCTGTGGTGTTGAAATACTCTATTGTCATGTACTGTTAATAACCCCGTGCAATGCTATTTGCTTCCAACTATCTGTTTGCAGGTACTATCAAAAGTTATCTCCCTTGCAATGATTATCCTCGATAATTAATTATCTATCGTGCAGGGAAATAAAAGTTCTACAAGGAGGACAGGAATTCATGCTTATCTAATCAGAGACATCTTTTTATCCTTAAAACTATGTGTGTCATGGTTGGATATGCTACACTTATTATCTATCATTTTCTAACCTTGCAGGCGAAGAAAGTTAGCCTCAGCTTAAAATCTCTTGAGATTTATCTATATGAGTGACAAAGTGTTTTTCCTCACATATATTCCTCGTATCAACTTTGTTGCAGGATAACCTCGTCTGACACTTAACTCCTCCGAGAAATATCCTTTATTTCCCTTGCTTTGACAATTCTCGAGTATCTATATTGCACGGAATTTTACATCTTGTGTGGATTCAAGTCATGTCTAAGAAAACCTTCATGACATACCCTTTGTCACAAATCATTTCAAAGTATTTACTATGTCTATCTAATTGATTTCAAAGATTGTGTGACAGGAATTTCCTCAGACACCATCGAGTGCATTGAAAGAAACCTCGAATAAGATCATAGGTCAATGCCACTCATACGAAGAATTACCTCGCTACCTTCTGGTTTATTTTATGCTCTGATGCATACCTTCAGGGGGAGCTTGTTTTATCTTCGTAATTATCTCTCATCTATTATTATCCTTCGCATTAAATTCCATGCATTGTCTATCCTTCGATGTGATCTGTTTTGTCAACAATCGTCCAAAAAGGGGGAGATTGTTGGTGAAATATCTGCCTTCCAGTGTTTTGGAGATTGTTGACAGAAACAGGTATTGACTGATTTGTTTGCTAGTGCATACAGAGAGAAATAGTCCATACACAAACTAAAGAGAATGTTGTCTCCGGTGCCAAGTTCGAGGAACTTCACCGAAGTATATCTGCGTTGCAGAGAAGAATGAGCTACATTTGTTGAAGATATGTATACGAGAAGATTGTTGTGAATGAATTATCCCCTCAAAATATTACTGCTGAAGCAAAGAATTTGGTTTGGTGTTGTTGCCCGAAGAAATTAACTGCAGCAAATGGAAGTCGAAGACAAATTGAAGATGTAGTATTATTTTCGTCTTTCTTCTTTGGTTCATTTGAGTCATAGGACCTCCGTACTATTAAGAGGGGTATAGGTTCTTGAAGCTTAGATCCGCTGTGATGCTTAGCCCAAAACCTATGAAAGTTGCGAGAGAAATCTCTTTGTGCTTTGAGCAAATACTTGCCAGCAAGAGACTGTGATATTCTTTGCTGCAAGAGATTTGTCTCAGACCGAGGAGTTAGCATTACTTGCTCCGCAAGCAATTTTACCATTGTGCTCAAAATCTGACTGTTGGACTCGTGTCATTTGGCCATTGGCTGCTCTCGATGTCTAATTTGGTCATTTCCCATGAGGGAGGGCTGCGGCTATAAATAGCCACCCCGCACCAGCTTTGTCCTGTGGCTGCTCCGCTTAAGATTTCTGAGAAGATTGATTTGAGCACCCCCTCTCCAAGTGATTTGAGTTTAAGATCCACCGAGAGAAAAATCAAGAGCCCAAACTTAGACAGTGGTTGAGCATCACAGTAGTTTTAAGTTAGAGTTCTTGTACCTATTACTCTTGAGAGTTGTGCACTCTCTAGACGGATAGGTTTCAGCTCGAGTGTTGAAGAGTTGTTGTCTTCACTGAGCTAGATCTTTAGCAACCAAGAGTGATTGTGGTTCGCTAAGGTCGACCGAAGGTTTGGAGATCGCCGATAGGTATCTGCCATGAGTGAAATCAACCAGAGTCTAACCAGCTCTATGTTGAAGGAGAATAGGGTGAAGAGAGTTTATCTTTCGTGTTAAGTCACAACCCCTCCAACCAGACGTAGCCCTTTGGCAGAAGGGTGAACTGGTCTATGATACGTCTCCAACATATCTATAATTTTTGATTGTTCCATGCTGTTATATTATCAATCTTGGATGTTTTATAATCATTTTATATCATTTTTGGTACTAACCTATTGACATAGTGCCAAGTGCTAGTTGATGTTTTCTGCATGTTTTTTACATTGCAGGAAATCAATATCAAACAAAGTCCAAACGCAACGAAACTTCATGGAGAATTTTTATGGACCAAAAGACACCTAATGGGCCAAGGCTGCGCCTGGGGGGGGGGGTGCTCCGAGGAGAGCACAACCCACCAGGGCGCGCTAGAAGGCCCAAGCGTGCCCTGGTGGGTTGTGCCCACATCGGGTGCCCCCTGAACTGCCTCTTTGCTCTATAAATACCCAAATATTCCAGAAACCCTAGGGGAGTCAACGAAATTCAATTCCAGCCGCCGTAGAGTCTAGAACCACCATATCCAATCTAGACACCATCACGGAGGGGTGCACCACTTCCATTGATGCCTCTCCGATGATGCGTGAGTAGTTCTTTGTACACCTTCGGGTCCGTAGTTAGTAGCTAGATGGCTTCCGCTCTCTCGCTGAATTCTCAATACAATGGTCTCTTGGAGATCCATATGATGTAACTCTTTTTGCGGTGTGTTTGTTGGGATCAGATGAACTTTGAGTTTATGATCAGATCTATCTTTTTATATCCATGAAAGTTATTTGTGTTTCTTTGATCTCTTATATGCATGATTTATTATAGCCTCGTATTTCTCCTCCGATTTGGGTTTTGTTTGGGCAACTTGATCTATTTATCTTGCAATGGGAAGAGGTGCTTTGTAGTGGGTTCGATCTTACGGTGCTTGATCCCAGTGACAGAAGGGGAACCGACACATATGTATCATTGCTACTAAGGATAAAACGATGGGTTCTATCTCTACATAGATAGATCTTGTCTACATCATGTCATCATTCTTATTGCATTACTCCGTTTCTTCATGAACTTAATACACTAGATGCATGCTGGATAGCGGTCGATGTGTGGAGTAATAGTAGTAGATGCAGGCAGGAGTCGGTCTACTAATCTTCGACGTGATGCCTATGTATTGATCATTGCCTGGATATCGTCATGATTATTTGAAGTTCTATCAATTGCCTGACAGTAATTTGTTTACCCATCGTTTTCTATTTTTCTCGAGAGAAGCCACTACTGAAACCTACGGCCCCCGGGTCTCTTTCTCATATTATTTGCCTTTGCGATCTACTTTTCCTTTGCTTTTATTCTCAGATCCACTAAACCAAAAATACAAAAATACCTCGCTGCATTTTATTCTTATTTATTTTATTTGGTGTTCGATCTATCAATCTACTACAATTTTACTCACGTCTATTTGCCTATCTTGAGGCGCCGCTACCCGAAAGGGATTGACAACCCCTTTTACACGTCGGGTTGCGAGGATTTGTTATCTGTGTGCACGGGTTGTTTACGTTGTGTTGCTTGGTTCTCCTACTGGTTCGATAACCTTGGTCTCTGATGTCTACTACACAACCTTCTTCTTGTAGACGTTGTTGGGCCTCCAAGTGCAGAGGTTTGTAGGGCAGTAGCAAATTTCCCTCAAGTGGATGACCTGAGGTTTATCAATCCGTGGGAGGCATAGGATGAAGATGGTCTCTCTCAAACAACCCTACAACCAAATAACAAAGAGTCTCTTGTGTCCCCAAGACACCCAACACAAAGGTAAATTGTATAGGTGCACTAGTTCGGCGAAGAGATGGTGACACAAGTGCAATATGGATGGTAGATATAGGTTTTTATAATCTGAAATTATAAAAACAGCAAGGTAACTAATGATAAAAGTGAGCGAAAACGGTATTGCAATGCGTTGAAACAAGGCTTAGGGTTCATACTTTCACTAGTGCAAGTTCTCTCAACAAGGATAACAAAATTAGATCATATAACTATCCCTCAACATGCAATAAAGAGTCACTCCAAAGTCACTAATAGCGGAGAACAAATGAAGAGATTATTGTAGGGTACTAAACCACCTCAAAGTTATTCTTTCCCATCAATCCATTGGGCTATTCCTATAAGTGTCACAAACTGCCCTAGAGTTCGTAGTAAATAACACCTTAAGACACAAATCAACCCAAACCCTAATGTCACCTAGATACTCCAATGTCACCTCAAGTATCCGCGGGTATAATTATACAATATGCATCACACAATCTCAGATTCATCTATTCAACCAACACAAAGAACTTCAAAGAGTACCCCAAAGTTTCTACCGGAAAGTCAAGACGAAAACGTGTGCCAACCCCTATGCATAGATTCCCAAGGTCACGGAACTCGCAAGTTGATCACCAAAACATACATCAAGTGAATCAATAGAATACCCCATTGTCACCACGGGTATCCCACGCAAGACATACATCAAGTGTTCTCAAATCCTTAAAGATTCAATCCGATAAGATAACTTCAAAGGGAAAAATCAATCCATTACAAGAAGGTAGAGGGGGAGAAACATCATAAGATACAACTATAGTAGCAAAGCTCGCGGTACATCAAGATCGTGCCAAATCAAGAACACGAGAGAGAGAGAGAGAGAGATCAACAAACACATAGCTACTAGTACATACCCTCAGCCCCGAGGGTGAACTACTCCCTCCTCGCCATGGAGAGCGTCGGGATGATGAAGATGGCCATCGGTGATGATTCCCCCCTCCGCCAGGGTGCCGGAACAGGGCCCCGATTGGTTTTTGGTGGCTACAGTCGTTTGCGGCGGCGGAACTCCCCCTCTAGGTTTCTTTTTGGGGGTTTCTGTATTTATAGGAATTTTTGGCGGCAGTCTCACGTCAGGGGGGTCTCCGAGTCATCCATGAGGCAGGGGGCACGCCCAGGGGGTAGGGCACACCCTCCACCCTCGTGGATGGCTCGGGACTCTTCTGGCCCAACTATTTTACTCCGGGGGCTTCTTTTGGTCCATAAAAAATCATCAAAAATTGGCACGTCAATTGGACTCCGTTTGGTATTCCTTTTCTGTAAAACTCAATAACAAGGAAAAAACACAAACTAGCACTGGGCTCTAGGTTAATAGGTTAGTCCCAAAAATCATATAAAATAGCATATAAATGCATATAAAACATCCAAGATGGATAATATAATAGCATGGAACAATCAAAAATTATAGATACGTTGGAGACGTATCAGTCTCATAACTGAGGGAAATACCTACCGCCACTGTGCTGCATCATCCCTTCCTCTTTGGGGAAATACTGACGTAGCTTCAAGCCGCATCAGTCTACCAAATCTCTCTGTCGCCATCGAGCACCAATGGTTCAATTTACTTCACTACATTACTTTTGGCAGTCTTCATATGTGCTCTGTGACGATAGTTATCTGATCAGTTATTTTCTATTACATATCTTTCGATTCCACTTGAGTTGTGACAGTTATCATTCGTGACCTACTTTGTTGGACCCTCTTCATTCTCTCATGCTACCTTAGTTCTTGTTATCCTCTGTGCGGTGATCTTTTACATCAGTATAGTCACTCTTCGTAGTTATCCATCGTAGTTCTATTCGAGCTCCCTGTCATGATATTATTCCTGTTGGCATATTGCATTACCATCGTTATTATCAAGTCGGTTGTATCCTATGCTCGAACTATCATTGCATACTACATCGAAGGTTTTGTTCCTCAATAGCAAGCTTGATTGAGTTCGTATCTACTGTAACTTATTTCCGCTGTTGTGTTTGGGATCAATTCAAATCATTCGCAGGAATTTTTGAATCTCCCATTCACCCCCCTTTGGTCGATATACTCTTGGTCCTAACATTAAGTAAGAGTGTCGAACCCAACGAGGAGCTAAATGTAGAATTAATATCCCCCCTGAAGCTTTCAGGGTCTCTTATGTCCAGAAAAAAATCGTTTAAAAGTTTCGTAATGTTTGGTACAGATTTTTTGTAAAACAAACAAGCAGAAGACAGCAACTCGCACTAGGCACTGGGTTAATAGGTTAGTTCCAAAAATGATATAAAATTTCATAAAAAGTATCTAAGATTGTTAATATAATAGCACGAAATAATCAAAAGTCATAGATATGTTGGAGATGTATTAGTGGCCTCCATGTGTATTGCTCCGCACTTGGTCGGGGAGGGGTCCGGTCAGATGGGGAGGGGAAAGGCAGCCTCCCAGGGGTTTGACCTAGCTGAGGACATTGGGGAATTTTAATATAAGCAAATGAGATAAAAAATATCTTTAGTTTTCAAATTATGTTCCATGACACAACAGGTCGTCGCAGAATATGGGCACACCTAGTGACGGTCAAAATCATTGCCTAAAATCAGCCTGGAAAGTCACCAAAGTTGCCGAGGTCGCTGCCGCGGGAGGAAAACAGCTAGTGATGGTTGACCGTCAGAAAAAATGATTTTAGGCGACATTTCATGTTTCGTCACTAGGGATTTTGTCATTGAATAAACGAGGTTTTGTAGTGAGTGGGGATGCTCAGGGTCCTAGCCTAAGTGCACGAGCACAATTTCTTCCTTCTCCTAAACTAGATGAACAACCTTGTTCCCATGTGGCTTTTGGAGTGTGTAGTAGAGCTGGCTAGTACAATGAGATGACACATGTTTAACGATGGCCGCGGTCCTCCCCTTACATAGGCCCGGGGGTACCTCAACGTCTGGTTTAGTATGAGTAAACGAATACAAGGGTAAGTGGGCGCCTGCCCTGAGTTTTTTGTGATTTATCTTCCACCTTCCTGATGATGCAGACGACTACCTGACGCAAAGCTTATCTTATCCTGGTGGGTCTCTCGTCCATCTTTTGGCTAGAGATGAAAGTCTACCCCACTATCTCTTTGACGCAAAGCTTATCTTATCATGGTGGGTCCCTCATCCATCTTTTGGCCAGAGATGAAAGTCTACCCCACTATCTCTTTGACGCAAAGCTTATCTTATCATGGTGGGTCCCTCATCCATCTTTTGGCTAGAGATGGAAGTCTACCCCACTATCTCTTTCTGACCGAAAAGGCCTGCACCTTATCGTCCTGTCCTACCCGTAGTTGCATGGGTAGGCCGGTGATAGTTTGCGGCCCATAGCCTGCGGCCGTATTGAATGCTCGATCGGGGATTTAATTTCCTCTGCATGCGGACTTTTCCACTTCTAAGGGGTCGTACGTGGACGTCGGTGCTCGGTGCCCTGGGTGTCATCGCTAACGTCCTCTACTTCTGCCTCGGCGTGAGGCAGGTTGGTTCTGGTCCGGGTTGTTTCTATGGTATCGGTTTGTGAATTTTTATCTCTAGTAACAATTCTTTCCCCGAGTGGATATGACATTTGGATGGGTTTGTTTCCTTTGGTATTTCTAGGATACTCTAGTCTTGATGATGCAGATAAGAGAGAGTAAATAAAAGGTATGCCATGAATGTTGGTGAAGAATGCCCTCTGAAACTCAACATCAGGCTTCGAAGTGTTGAGTGAGAAACTGGGATGGGTGGGGGTATTTATAGGCTGGACCAAAAAATTGACTGTTGCCCACTTTTTCGTACAATTTGGAGGCACCGACTAAACCCAAAGTGGCAACTTCAAATAGCTTGGAGGGTCCATCTAGAAAGCAAGCATAGGCTCCAACTAGTGCTGGAAGAGAGTGCACACTACTGGGCATCATTCAGATTATTTGGTCGGGAGTAGTTTGGGTTCCGACCGGACAACAGAGGCTTGTGTAGACCCATCAATGTGTCTGAATGGAGTTGAGTTGGTGTATCTAAATGACACTTCGGCACAATGGCTATATCTCTGAAATGGAGCCGGGGGCTCCAAATGGGAATGAGCTGGTTGCTCTCAACAGTATAAACCAGTGAGAGATAGTGAGGAACATGAGAGGCATTTGAGTGGCTTTGGAGTTTGATATCTAAGCACACTATAAGAAATACATGCCGTCACAAACTCGATCCCCTTTTGATAGTATCACATACCTATGGGCTCACTACGATCTTGGATGACTAAATATTTGAAATAGTCCTTAGCCTCCTCACTTGTACTTGGAGAAATTGTGTGTGTGGGTGGGGGGGTCAAGATCCATCTTCCATCATGGGGGTCAAAATACAACTTTCTTCGATGGGTTCACAACAACCTAGAGAAAAAAGAATAAAAATTGAACAATGGGGTCAAAGACTGCATTGAGGATGAGGTTGATTATTACGTCGAGCTATCATAACAATTTACGTCTACACACGCGGATCATGTTCTGAATATTTTAAATAAGGTAAATTCTTGTGTTAAAACTAAAAGATCAACGAATGAGGTATCATGCCATCATATACGTGTGAGGAGGCTTAAAACTATTCTCTCAAAGATCGCATTGCAAATGTAAACTATGTTTGTCTATAAAAGCTTAATCACTGATAATGTGTTAGTGGCTTATGAGTGTTGTCACACCATTGAAAAGAAGAAAACTGACAAGTATGGAATTAGTGCGATGAAGCTTGATATGCATAAAGCATATAACCGGGCCGAATGGATTTTTTTGAAGAAGATTTTGGCCTGGCTGGGGTTTGATGACCGCTGGATTGGTCTTATGGTAGGATGCATATCACCAGTGAAATATCATGTTAGGGTTAACAATTCTTTTTTGGATCACATCTATCATACGTGGGGCAAGGTTTGCCGAGCTTGTTAAAGCATGAAGAGGACTTCGGCAATTTTTTGGGGAGTCAAGGTGTGCAGAGATGCCTTAGTTGTCCCTCACTTATTATTTGCAGAAGATTCATGAACTCTTATGAGGTTGGATACTTGAATATATTATGTTTGCATAGGGCTCTGAGTGACTACTATGTATACTCTAGGAAACTAGTAAGTGAGGTCCAATCATGTATACATTTCAGCCCTTGTAGAACAATTGAGTCAAGAGTTGAAGTTTGTACTACTTTGAATATTATGACTGAAATAGTAACAGATAAGTATCCTGGATTACCCCTTGGTTGGTGCGGTAAATCTAATTGCTTCCCACACTTAATCGATAGGTGTGTTGACGGTTTAGTAGATGGAAGGAGAAGAATTTTATTTTGCTGGGAATGAAATGGTGTTAAAAGTTTCCCCTCAAGCTATTTCAGCATATGCCATGTCTGCCTTCTAGATATCCAAGTAGGCTTGTAAGTGAATAGGTACTACTATGTCCCAAATTTTATGGGTAGATGATGATCAACAAAAGTATATGCACTAATTTGCGTGATGGAATATGTGTATTGGAAATAATAATGGAGGAGTGGGATTTGGGACTTACATTACTCTAGCCATGTTGTCTAAACAATGTTGGTGGCTACTTGCAAAGCATGATTCCTTATGAGCTTCAGTATGGAAGGAAAATACTACCCTTTTGGTGATTTACTAAAATATGAAATTAACAAGGGATGCTTGTACACTTGGCACTGGGCAGAATATTCTCGGTAGGCATCTAGGCATAGAAGAGACACCATATTTGGAGGGTGGGTGTCGCGTAAGAAATTAATATATATGGGATGATTTGACAACCCTAATAGCCTGACAAAATAAGTGACAGTGAGAATATGCAACTTTGTTATGACATCAATTTCAAAATTAATTGACCTACAAACTCAGTCATTGGATGAACAATTGATTAGGGATGTGCTTAGGCCTACTATGCTCAATGTATTTTGAATATCCCCCTAGCTATTGGTATGATGGAGGATTTCATTTCCTCGCATTTCACAAAGACGAGAGTCTTCTCGCTGCGGTTAGTATACCAAAACCAAGTGTGAGCATGAACACTAATAGAAGCTCATGAGAACAAGTGTCTACAGGATGTCAGCTCCCGACTCAGTTTGGAAACTGATATGGCCACAATGGGCCAAGAAAATAAAGATCCATTATTGGAGGGTGTTTTTGGGCACAATTCGATGTAATGTGGCTCTGGCTTATTTAGATATGCAACTCAGTTGCCAATATCAATTATGTAACACTGATTGATGGAGTACCCATCATGCTTTCTTCCTATGTATGCGTGTGAAGGAATTTTGGGAGCATCTAGGTACGTCCTATGTTGTCCATACTTCATGCTCATTTCAGAGGGAATATTCATTGGTTCTAGAGGATATGTTTTGTAATATACCTAATGATTGGTGGCCAAGCAGTGTGATATGTCTGGTCGCAGTGTGATATACACTACTACAGGATGCTGCTAACGCGACACTACGATCAGAGACCCTTTGACGAAACTGTGTGCGATGCATTAATTGCAAACGGTGATGTATTCACCATCAAAAAAGATGCAAAACATTTGCGATGAAGGATACATCAAACACGGTTCAGATCCTAGTTGCGTGTGCGATGAGGAGCATACGGTTCAGTTCAATGAACTTTTTGTGATGAGGCAGAACAAAAGAAATAGGCAGCCAGATGAAGGCGTGTGCGATATACGACATACATTTCACTCGGATAAACTGTTTGTGATGAGGCGGAACAACAGAAACGGGCAGCCAGATCAAGGTGTGTGCGATATACGGCATACAGTTCACTCAGATGAACTATTTGCGTTGAGCCAAGAGAACAGAAACGGTTCAACTTAACAAGATGTGTGTGATACACGGCAAACGGTTCTGTAATCGGAAATGTGTGGGAAGACCGATAACAGCACAGATGATTCTTGTTAACAAGCCGTGTGTGTTGTGAGCAAACGATTGCTGGTATAAAATTGTCAGTGATTGATGAAATCATCACCGACGGGTTCCATTGTTTAGTCCGTGTGCATTGTGATTTGCTCTATCTACAGAGCATCGACATATATACTTAAAAAGACAGCATTGCAAAACCAAATTAAGCATACAATTACACAAATGACTACACACATAACATTTCCACACACCAAAGTAAGCAATTACATGCATACTAAACTAGGAGAAACGAGGATCTAATCATCTATTTATTGTTGCGATGACGCTTGCCATTGCTCTACTTCCGACCGGAACCCTGGCCGTTTTGGGGAAGGAGGCACTTCCTCATGTCAACGATCCGCCTGTACATGTCGTAGCTCCTGTACGCCTCCTTGGCCGCATACACGACATGAGCTTTGTCGAGTTTCTCCATCCAGGCCGAGTGCGAGGTAGGCTTGTCCTTGTTGCAGGAATCCTTGATGTCTCTGTAGTAGGGGTCGATGATGGCATCGGCGAGGTGAACCAGTGAGTCCTTCTCATGCTCGTTGTTGCCCCAGATCTTGTATTGGCCCTGGATGTCGACAAGATTCTGGCAGGCGATACCCGAATTCTTGAGCACCTTTACATCGTTGGTGATGTCCACCGGAGCGAACATGTAGTGGGGGCTATTCACAAACCTGGCAAAACGCTTGCAAGGCCTTGTGGCCAAGCAGTAGTGGTAGACGAGGACGTGGTTGCGCACGCCCATTTGGGAGACGGCAACCTTGGGACGAGAACCGGCACGAGCGCGGGTGTACTGGAGGTCGGACCCGACCACCTTGTACTTCTCCTCGGCAAGAAACAGCTCCATGATCTGGATGGAGTGCTCCACCCAGACCGGGTTGTTGGTGTACACCACCGAGAGCTCCATGAACCTTCTATGGGTGTCCACCACGGCATGCATGGTGAACTGTTGCTCATCGTCGGCAGCCGCTCGGAGTGCCATTGGAGTCGCATAGGATACCCTCTAAGAATTTGTCATGGTGGGTGTGCTTCTTGCAATAGTGGGCGCGATCGAAAGGTTGAAGAGACACAAGGGTTAAATGGCCGTTGTAATAAATGAGGGGTGACCGACCTGTAATAGTCATGTCTTGTCACCGCGTTCATAGCGGAGGATTCCAGTGCATGCTTGACGACACCGCACCGCACGCGTTTCATTTGACCACACATGGGCTCGAAGAGGCACCAAATGTATCGTCGGTGAGCCTGTTCCCGCGCTACCGCGCAGTTTACCGCGCAAGCTTCCCGTCCGGCTAGTTTGGCCACGCGTCGGCTAGAAGAGGGACAAATCATGGGCGTTTATTGGCAAAAAGCTTTGTAGAAACGAAGTGTGTGGAATGACTTCGGTCATAAGTTTACCCGTGGGTGATGAGGTCAAAGTTACACAGAAGGGTGATGATAGACACTCGAGTGCGATAATTAATTATGCGCTCTATAGGGCACACAGTTGAAGAAACCAACTGTGTGCAATAATGTCGAAGATCGCAGTCGAGTTAGATATATAGATCGTGTGCTATGAGATCGACAAGGTAAACAGATTCGGGAATGGTTAATAAAATCTAAGTCCATTGCATATTAAGGTCAAAATGGTGCTACCAATATACGAGTCTCACACGATGCCATTTCAACGATTGTACCACAAAAGCTCGAAATATTACAAGGTTCAAATTCCAGAGTTATATGGCTCAAATTCGAAGATTACAAGGTTCAAACTGAAATTAGAAATGAAATTCAGTTCATCAGCTGCAAATGCTCGCGCTGATCCGCTGAACATGGATATCAGAGAGGTTCAAACTAATATTACCACTTCTAAGTCTGGTTTCGAAACCTCATAATTTTTGCAAAGGGGTCAGCCACTGAGAAGTCATGTATGGGGTTGACATGATGACTTCCGATTACTCTGTCATCTGAAGTTCCAAAATGGAATTCAGCATTTTCGGAGCCTATTCCATTTTGCCGTAGCCGCCTGCTCTGATCAACAAACCATTCATTTTTGCGAAATAAATGTAGGGCAAACCTCATTACCTTCAGCACCCTTGCTCCGACAACAAAGAACCGTGCAAATATAATCTCTGGTAAGGTCCCTCGGTAGGAGTTCAAAGTAATTTCTGAGTGGTGGAGATCTAGGCATTCGATGTGATTGTTATATTGTATCACATTATCCACCATCGGGCCTAATCTTATCTGCAAAAGAAGAAAATGTGTTAGTGCCTACATGTAGTTTTCAACACTACTACAGGCCTATTTGGTTTGCAGGATTTGTAAAATGCACTAACATGCCATCTTCGATCCGACATGATTAACATCGGCATTTGATTACAATCTAGAAAAAGTAGCATTCTTCACAAGAGGTTGGAGTGGATGAGAAGTTCCCTAAGGAAACTAGTACAGATGAATCCAAAGTAGAAATGCTTATGGATTGTAACCATATGGATCAATCAACCAATATGGAGGGGGTACATGTATGTAGTGAAATCCTCCAAAAAATCCTTCAGAAATCGTAGTACATTGTCATTGTAAACTTGGAAAAGGGTGTCACAAATTGAACTCCCATATGTTTAACATTTAACAGGAAAGGAACATCACCTCGATATATAACTTCTCCAGGCACGGAAAGCATCTCAGGAAACTGACAACTTGCTCCAGGTTGGGGCCAATAGATTCTAGTGCCAAGACCTACACTGTGCGTAGTTTCGGGGTCAAGCTTGTCGGAATCATTTTCTGGATGAAAGACGAACATACATCTTCAAAATTAGAAATAATGTCAATTTGTACCTGAACGGGTGTGGATCCAATAACAAGTTCGGAGTATTTGTCAGACGAGTAGCCCACCACTGCCAATTTCGGCGTAGAAATGACATTGATTCTTGTTGGACCTTCTTGATCAACGACAAGTAATCTCTCAAGTGCAGGTGTGTCCTCAATGACCATACCGTGGTACACATCTTGTGATGTCTTCTTGCCGCACCAGCAACACACATAAATAGTCCGGAGAGTCATGGAGGTGATGTGGAAGCTACTCAACCCATTGATCGCCTGAAGACGAAGGTACTCGAGTGCAGTACATCCACGGAGCAGGCGCTCCATGTCACCATTTGGGAAGCAGACGGTGACGAGCTCGAGGTGCTTTAGTCGTGGTAGAGTAAGAGCGGGCGCGTCATTAAGGGGGGATGGCAGTTCCTGAACTTGGCAACACGTGGCGTGGGCGCGAGGTGGAGCACGGACCTTGGCAGCGAGCGCATATGCCCATCATCAAAAGTGAGCTCCTCGAGCTGATCTAGGGTGGGGGATCGGAACCAGTCGTCAAGCTTGGCTCGGTCCTTGCCGTTGGAATGGAACTTGCCCATTCTAATGCCTCTGGTTGGGCCAGGTTGACTGCCGAGGATCTTGGAGAACGCATCCAATCTTTTGTGATAGCCATGGAAGAGCTCGTGGGTGTCGATGAGGTCGAGATGGGTGGAGTTCCATAGGAGGCGCCACCGCCGAGAAAGGACGATTGTCCGTGCCCCATATTTGATTGGGAGGAGGGAGATGATGACTGTCAACATATCATCACGGAGGCTGCTGATGAAGTCTAGGCCTGCTGGAGTCGCTTGCGGTTCTTGCTTGCCCCGCCTCCGCTTGTTTGCAGCCCCGTTCTCCACCTCCGGAGTCTCCTTGTCAGCGGCGCTTTCTGATAGAAGTGGGAGTACAGGGAATATTTAGTTAAAACAGGGCAATAGAAAAGTGTATTGGTAACTAGAAGTTAGTAGGTAGGAATAGAGTAAGAAAATGGAATAACAATTGGTTGCTTAAATACTACACAATTCATTTGATATTGCTGGGTAAGTCAACATGCAGATACTTGAAAAGAAAACTTACTTCAAACAAAGTCTGGACGGATGATATCGTCGGGGAAGTTAGCATATATCTCATGACCAGGCTCTTTTATGTGCAGTGCAATTTTAGTGCCATCTTTCAGTACATAAAACTTAGAAATTTCTTTCCAAAGGCCAGCGCCAAAATAGGAGTCACCACGTTCATCAAGTCTTGCAGTAGCAACGATTGTAAATCCATGGTTTGTGTTCAGTATGACATCCCTGCAGTCTTGATTTATGTAATGGGAAAGATTGTGCACTACAGATTCTGTTGCATAGCAAGGGACGCGCTGCAGAAAATGGTAGGATTGTTAAAGAAAATATGGTAACATGCAAATACGGGCCCAAATTGAAAGAACTGTACAGCAGTTGAAATCGAAGGACAAAAATCTATAATTAAACAGATAGGTTAAACATGATGTCATGGAAATATGAGAGTACTCAAAAGAACAATACATCATTAATTTGCCTAATATAGAAAGAAGGGAAAATCCCCTTTGACGTATATGGTGCATGTGGCACCTCTTATCCAAATGTAGCAATATTTAGTATATGTTCAGGAAAGTAGGCCGTGCCAAACGATTTAGAGTGAGATTGAATATACCGCGCGCATCCTCAAGTCATGTGGTACAATGAGCTGGAACTCCATGGATGTCTGGCGGAGGCTGCAAAGTCTTGATGTGTCCGCGCACTGTACACTCTATGAATGAAAGAAAACCCTCAAATCAGCTCAAATAAAAATGAATTCACGGCGATTTCGGCCGGGTAATTAAAGGAGGCAGATGAACTGGGATAAGAGATGAGATAATATCTCATTAAATTAGTTACCTTGTTGTCCATGAGAAAAAAACCTCAGTACGGCGGATTCCCCGACCGGGCGGAGCTGGGTCGACCACGAGCAGCATCGAGAAAGTCGATGGCGGTAGGTGGCGGAAAGTGGAAGTGGCGAAATGCGGTGGGGTTTGCTGGCAGCCTCGTAGCGGCGGCAAGCGTCGAGCTAAGTGGTTGCATCCGTGATAGGCGATGCCATGCATAGACACGGAGGAGCTTGTGCAGGTGTGAATGGGGAGCAGAGGGGGTGGCAGGCGGGGTGAGGGTTTTTGTGACGTGGGGATGGTGAGGGTTTTCTTTTTTCTTTTTTGAATAGGATGGTGAGGGTTTTATGTCCCACAAAGAATTTCTGAGGCAACAGTTTGCTAGAGCCAACCGTGTGTGATTTAACAGGCAAAATGAATGTCATTGCACACGGTTCCAATTTTGGGAACCGTGTGTGATTGATGTACTACCTCAGTCCTGGTTTATTGGCCCCCTTTGTAATTTGTACCAAATTTTGACCAAATATTTAACTAACAAATGTTTATGCATGTCACCAAAAATTATATCATTGAACACTATGTTCAAATACGCATCCAACAATATAATATTTGCTGACCTGCACTAACATTTTCTCAGTTAAATTTTTGGTCAAAATTTAACACAAATTACAAAGGGGACCAATAAACCAGGACGGAGGAAGATTCGATCAACCGAACTGATTGCATCCATATCCCACATTTAGACATAAGTAAACATAGATTAAACATACTCAGACATAGATAATAAGCATACACAAGCATACTTCAACCATAAGTACATAGTTCAACCGTCATTAAGCATACTCAAGCGTACATAGTTCGATCCCACATCTCATCTCATCTGCCAGCACGATCCCGAAGCTTCTCCAGATCACTACTAGGGAAAAGCTTATAGACAGACGCTTACTAGTAGCGTGGGTTTATACCCCTCGCTACTGCTACTTACTAGTAGCGTGGGTTTATACCATAAATCATTTATTTTCCTTAGTCCTCTACATTCATGTTTCTGAGAGCTATGATATTGGTTAATTTTCAGGTTATCAGTCTTAGTCTGGACCTCTTTTATAAAAAAAACTTAAAAAAACACTGTATCAGGAATATAAGTGTTTATGAAACTACTGTTGTTGGTTTAGGCAAACACCTCACAGTATTCAAAAGTACAGTTTTTATAGAAATCATAGTATTCTGATTGAGCTAGTAAGATTCAGTTTATGTAAATTTAGTAGTATGAACTAGTAAGATCCTTCTGCTAAACTGAAGATGCTATTTGCTTCTGTATATGCCTTGTACACTCTTATATTCTCCCATGATTGAAGTCCTCAATGCTTATGGGACAATCTTTGTTTGTAGGTTAAGACCTCATTGTCTGCTCAATGAAGAGATTTGAAGAGTTGCAAAAGGTAATTTTGGGGCAAATTTCCATTGCTGCAGGATAATGAGATGTTGAAGCGGCAGACTGAATCCATGACACCGACTATTGCTGCAGATTATCTCTATTTTTCCTTTTCATTTTTATTATTATTGGAGTGAGAACAGGTAATTTTGGGGCAAATTTCCATTGCTGCAGATTATCTCTATTTTTCCTTTTCATTTTTATTATTATTGGAGTGAGAACAGGTAGAATGAGGAACTATGTGCCAGTGGATACAACAACTGTAGTAAAAAAACATATGTTTGCAATTGTTAATGACATACATACTTGCATGTTCTTTGAAGTGGTCAATCGTGAATACCAATGCATAATGATGGGGTTTTGACTCATTTATTGGCTTCGGTGTCCATGTCAATTATGTATGCTCTTACTGGATGTGTTCTAATGCTGGTTTATTATAAATCTTGTATTTGTAATGATGTGTACTGATTTTTTTAATTCCTAATAAGTTAGTAGTAGCGTGGGGAGCAAACTGAGCGCTACTAGTATATAGGATACTAGTAGCGTTGGTTGTTTACCCATGCTGCTACTATTTCATTAGTAGTAGCGCGTGTACGTGATAGCAGTAGCGTGGGTGGCACATGCTACTACTAGCAAAGTTAGTAGTAGCGCGGGTTTAACCCACGCTACTACTAACTATTAGCTGTAGCGCGATACTAGTAGCACGGGTACCCGCGCTGCTAGTAGCCATTTTACCCGCGCTGCTAGTAGCCTTTTCCTAGTAGTAGATACTCGGCGTATGCGCCGTGTGCCACCCTGCAAGAATACTTCTGCTTGAAGGAGCCAACAGCTCATCCTCTTGCATGTGCCAGAACACTTTCATACGCGTCATGAAGCTTGTGGTTGCAAAATGGGCATCGATAGCCGCCGTCCTAGGTCCTAATACGCCTGTTATGCATTCCCGCATAAAGCTCCCTCGGGATTTGCCTCTTGTACCTCCTATGGCCATCTTCATCCTCGCTGTCCACATCGTCATACAGCACCTATACAAATAGTAAAAAAAGGTGTGGCATCAAATTAATGTTTACAAACTAATTTCTAGCGAACATTTGGCAGTTGCCAAAATTTGGCATCAAATCAATGTTTACATGCCGTGAAGTAGGATTAGGAATTTATGGCTATTTTTTATACATATCCAGAGATTATGGTTCGATTTTTAAGCATAGTCGTCTATGTACAGACCAATCTTGAAGAAAATAATGGCATAAACATATATGTAGGTCATTCAAAATCAATTGTCAAGTCCTGGCTAGGAATTATTAGCACGAACACTAACCCTAGTCGGATTACTAGCAGAAATCATTTGCACAGATGAAACAACTAATCACTTATCACTTGTACCATTCAAACAATCAATACACTACACGGATCTAACGAAACTTACTCAGATTTCATGGATTGGGAGAACATAACCATAAGATTTCTTTTCCAAAAAGGGGGAGGCAGGAGTAACCAGAGAAACCCTACGATCTATTTGACACATAAATGGGTATAGATGACTAACCAGTTGTCCGTCATCGTCGGAGTCGTCGCCGGAGTGGTCATCGGAGTCGTCGCCGGGGTCGTCACCCGAGTCGTCACCGGAGTCGGTGTGGACCTCCGCCTCCGGCTGTGGAAGCTCGACGCCGTCGATGACGTCAGGGTGCAGCGATACCTCGCCGGCAGTGACGGCAACCTCTGTCTCCATCTCCACGTCGTGCTCTGGTGCTTCAGCAGCCCTGGCGTCGCCACTCCCTCCGATGGGGCGCTTTGGCAGCATCCTCATACACTGACAGCTTTGAGAACTGAGAGCGGTGTCGAGGATGCAAGCGGAGAGAGAGGATTGTGTTTGTGACGAGGATGGGGGGTGCGGCCGCTCGCGCGCCATTAATATGGAGTAGTGGGAGAGAGGCGGGCGGCGGTCAAACCGCTGCCTCGCCTCCTAGTGAGCCTGCGCACCGGACTGCTGGCATGCCAACCGTCGTTTCACACAGCTACTCCCACGCCTCCCGATGACACTGCGAGCGAGCATGCCTCCCATCAATTCACACACCTGCACACCCACACCTCCCGGTCTGCCTGCGCGGCGGACTGCTCGCATGCGTCCCGTCAACTCACGCCTGCTTGCACGGCACACAGGTCGCATTGTGGCACATATATTGTTTTTCTATTTGGATGATTAATGCTGTCGCTTTATTGCTTAACCGAAGCATGGCACGTATCCATTGTTGGTCTAACGCTCAAGGTTCCAATAAATAATCTGTTTGGGATATTGGTTCCCAATTATTAATAATCTTCATTTGTAAGAAGATAAAGATTACATCAAAACTGGTCTCAAATTTGACAAAAAAAGGTACAATGCCACTTTGTATTGGTGTCCATATGATAAGACGATAAGTTTCATGAATTTCTGGTAAGTTTTGGATGTACTAGAATTTAAAAATCAAGATTCTCAATGTTTGAAATTTCTTGCATGGGGAGTAAACATGCACCTAGTGAGACACATGTGTTTTGCAATCCATTTAGGTGCACTGTCACATGTGCATGTAGCTCAAATTTGATTTTTGCACATTATACCCCTAGAAAATCAATCAATGTACTAAAACATCTTAATGATCTCTGTTTTTTAAAATTAAAATGTCCCTCCTTTGGTAACATATGTTCACCGCGGGGTAATTTAACATGCATCGTAGTTGTGGTGGATTCGCAGTGTGTGTGTGTGTGTGTGCGCGCGTCTGGGGGGTGGCGGGTGGCTGGCAGTACACTACGAGTCATGAGCCACCGTGTGGGTTGGCCATTCTGTGAGGCAGGTGCCACATCAGAGTCGTGAATTCATTATTTAAAACATTACACAACTCTTCCATACATACATGTTTTGGCCATATGTAGTCGATGGTTGTCCTACACGACACTCAATACTCGCGTGTGACGCTTTTTGTGGGCCCGCGAGGTCGTCGTCCATCACTTTGACGAACAGCCGGCAGAGAGGTTAATTTGACTAGCAAGGTAGAATATTTTTTGTTTGTGTTATGGTGGGAGTATATAGTACGCGTCGAAGAGGTGGGAGGTTACTAACATATATACTATACGTATGCGTCCGTGAACAAGTACACCTCACTTAGTGTCGAGACTTTTTGGTTTCCGAGGCACGTGCCACATCAAAGTTATGAAATTGGCTATTCAAACATCACACAACACCTCTTTGGGCCACATGTATGCAGGCGGTGGTTATCCTAGGACACTCATGTGTGACGCTTCCATCTGTGGGCCCACGAGGCCATCGTCGATGCATGCATCACTTTGACCTACATCGGGAGAGGTTAATTAATTTCACCATCAAGGAGGATTCTTTTTGGGTTGTATTACGGTAGGAGCATATAGTATGCGTCGAAGAGGGGGAAGGGGACCATCATATGTAGTGCGCTTCATGAACCTCGCTCTGTGTGGGGACTTTTCGGTTTTCGAGGCATGTGCCACATCAAAGTTGTGCATTTTGGGTATTAAACATATGTTTGGCCCACATGCAAAGCGATGGTGGTTGTCCTCTCATACCCACTTAAGCGGTTATCAGCGATATCGATGCTTTCCATCTGCGGGCCCGCTTGGTCCATCACTACTTTGCCTGACAACGAGAGAGGTTAATTTGACTTAGGAGGGGATTTTTTTGTTTGTAATACGGTATATATATAGGTCATGATCTGGGATGACATGATACAGTTTGAGCACACACATGCATGTGTACGCATGAATCCCTCCCATCGAGTCGAAGTGGCTAGTACCACGACACGTCATAAACCGATCTCGCTCTGTGTGTGGACTGTACGATTTTTGACGCATGCGCCACATCAATGTTGTGAAATAGTATTCAAACATTCATGCACACATCACCTCCATACATATGCATGTAGTGGTTGCCTTTGAATAGTACACTCCCTCGCGTGGTTATCGGCGACAAGCCTATATATTCATGGGCACGCGTGGACATCCATGGTCACCTTGACCGACAACAAGATAGGTTACCATGGCGGATTCTTCCTTTGGTTCGTGTTATCGTAGTATAGGTCATGGTGAGATTCAGACCTAATTAAGTTTGAGCGCATACTATGCATGCATGCATGCATGCATGAATCCCCGTCATCGGCTTGAAGTGTGGTGTGACATACATATGCATTGTCAACTAACCCTCACTCAGTGTGGGGATTTCTGGTTCGGAAGCACGATGCCACATCAAAGTTGTTCCATTGTGTATTCAAACACATCTCTCCATACATATGTTTGGGCCACACGCAGACAGTGTTTGTCTTCGGGGACTAGCTACTAGCGTGATTATTGGCGAGCTAGCCCATCTCCGGGGTCGCATGGATGGCCATCACTTTGACCAATAACAAGAGAGAGGTTGTACGACCAAGCTGGCTTATTCTTGGTCTGTTTTACGATCCATATTGGTGAGATGCCTCTCTGGCCCGCCGACTGAAAGTGGGTGTGTGTGTGGGGGGGGGGCTACTACTTCGCACTTTGCTAGGTGAACCTCCGTGGGGGGCATGCATTCATAGCTTAGGATTCCCTTCCTGCTGACACGAGCACTACAGGAATCAGGCACTTTGCCGTCCGCCATGGCGGACGGCAAAGGCCTTTGCCGTTCGCCAGCTGACGGCAACAGGTCCGGCTGAATAGGCTACGACAAAGGCTTCTTTGCCGTCAGCTGGCGGACGGCAAAGATGAAACTGTCTTTGCCGTCAGCCGGCTGACGGCAAAGGTCCTGGACGGCACACGTGACAACGTCTGGCCGTTAGGGGGCTAACGGTGAGCTTTGCCGTCAGCTGGAGGACGGCAAAGACCATTGCACCTTTGCCGTCAGCCAGCGGACGACAAAGTAACCAAATAGGACAGCCCCCAGGCTATACAGGGAGCTGCCACGTGGCATCTTTGTCGTCGGCTGGCGGATGGCAAATTTCTTTGCCGTCCGCCAGCGGACGGCAAAGATCCTGTTTAGCCCCTGTTTTTTTCTTAAATTCATTCAATTTGAACACACAAGTTTCAACGCACAAATTTCAACACACAAATTTCACAAAAGACATATCCAACACACAAGTTTCATCATATATATATATACATACATAACCAACTCATAGTTCCATCCATATATTACAAAAGTTTCACATTATTCATCCAACACCGTTATCCATCCATCCATATAACAAGTTCCATCCATGCAAGTTCATCGATACAAAATAAAAGCAGAAAGGGAACAGAAGCACTCCATCCATGCAAGCTTCCGTGAATTAAATGAGATCTACAAAATGGGAAACAAGAAAGTTAGAAGAAGAAGAAGACTGGAATAAGAAGTAAGCATACTTAGGTAAAATGGAGCTAACCTAGCTAATTATGCCATCTTTGAGTGAACTAAGCATATTATGCCATCTTGGTCATTTTGGAGCTAACCTAGGTAAACTAGGTCATTTTGGAGCTAACCAAGGTAAACTTGGTCATTTTGGAACTAACCTAGGTAAACTAGGTCATTTTGGAGATAACCTAGGTAAACTTGGTCATTTTGGAGCTAACCTAGGTAAACTAGGTCATTTTGGACCTAACCTAGCTAAAATGGATCATATTGGAGCTAACCTAGGTAAACTTGGTCATTTTGGAGCTAACCTAGGTAAACTTGGTCATTTTGGAGCTAACCTAGGTAAAATGGATCATATTGGAGCTAACCTAGGTTAAATGGGTCATTTTGGAGCTAACTTAACTAATTATGCCATTTTTGAGTTAACTAAGCATAATTATGCCATTTTTTACACAAGTAAGCCAAGTGTATGTCATTATTGAGCAAACCTAGGAAACTAAGCATATTAGAGATAACTTAGCATATTAGAGCTAACTTATGTCATTTCAGAGGAAACAAAGCTAAGTATATATAGATCATTCTGGATATCTGACATACCTGACATAGTTCACTCCTCATTCTTCTTCTCCTTCTCCTTCCTCATCCTGATGCGCCAAGAGCAGCGAGGCGGTGGAGGCAGTGGGATGTAGTCTTCTACCACAATTGGCATGGTCATGTCGCCCGACTGTGGGATCGCCGGCGCCACCACCATCACGAGGTCATTGTCAGGCACCACCACCATCGCGAGGCCATCTTCAGGCAGCACCATCCCTAGGTCATCCTCAGCCACCACCATCTCTTTCCCATCGTCAGCCACCACCATCGCTACGTCATCCTCAGCCACCACCATCAGTTGCCCATCGTCAGCCTGCACCTCCTCATCCCCACTCTGCTCCTCTTCTTCCCCACTCCATTCTGGATCATCCTCGCTGCTACTTTTGTTGCAGCTAGAGTCGCTGCTGCTTTGGCTGTAGCCAGAGTCGCTGCTGCTGCTCCCATTGCCTGACCAAATGCAACAATGACCGTTAACAATCGATGTGAGACAAAGCAAAATGTAGAGTAAGAAGAGGCAGAACATACTAGCATCATCATCGTCCTGGTAGCGCATGCGGCACATAGTCGTGTTGAACACCTTCACGGTGAGCATGGTGTCGCCGTCGTACCTGAAGACAAGGAAGTACCCGTGTCGTAGGTCGTAGGCACGGTAGAACTGCTCCCAGCCACGACACAGGTACATGTGGCCATACCTGATCACCAACTCCACATCCCAAAGCCTGCGAAGCCCGCTGCCGGCCTGTCGCAGCTTCACATTCTTTGGCCAATAGCCGTCTAGCATCGTCATAAAAGTGTGAGGCAACCTCTGCAGTTTGGGACAAGGAGTGATGTAGCAAACAACAAAGTTATCATAATGAGATGGGTGAAGGGGAGATCTCTCCTTTTATATACCTGCCTCTTGGAGGAAGTCCCAAGTATGATACTGAAGAACTCGAAAGCATCCAACTCGTACTCCGGTGTGGCAGAGCGGAGCCTGCGGTGACGGCCTCCCCCCATCTCTAATAAGCAGCAGAAGAGACCAATTAGTATCTAGCTAGAAGCATATCTATAAACATAGAGCCAAGTTTCTAGACATGAAAGAAAACTGAGAGAAAAAAGCAATGCACTTGTGCTCAACAACATCAACAACACTTAATTAATTTGGTAGGTTAGTTGGCAATGTCAATTGGCACCCTTCAAAACTAGTTGGCATAGTAATCTAAAAATAGGAAAAAAATACACTTCTTCCTCCTCTTTATCTTCTTCTTCTTATTTTTTTTCATCTTTCATCTTTCTTCTTAACCAAAACTAAACCTAAAGTTCCTTGTGGTGTGATCACATTGGAATACTTGTGGCAACAATCATAGTTGCACCATATTTTAGGTGGCTCTAGGTGCCACACACCAAGCAAACAAACATACCTCAAATCAGAAACTAAGGGTAGTGTCCTAAAATCAATTTACTTTGTATGCAAATCAGAACAAGTACCACATCACATTACCATAGGATCCTATTACAGAAAAGGTATGTAAATGCAAGTTGGGGTAAGACATTATAACCATACTGCAATCTTATACTTGCTCAACTATGATCACAGGAGACGCAACTAACATACGAGTTTGAGGCACACACACCTCAACAATGATGTTGCCACTTGCCAGGACTGTGACCGTCGCAGTCACTCCGATCAACACGGCCTCCTGTTTAGATTGAGATTATGCTTTCATGCCTATGCTAGTGAGAAAGACACGCTAGACTTTCCTTCGGCTTGCTGAATGTATAGTTTGCCTTTCCGCAAAAAAGAAAAGAAAAAGATGAGTATAGTTTGCCTCTTATGACAGATTCCATAAGCAATATGCATGCCTTGTTGTTTTCTCAAATTAAACTAATTCGAGTGTTGTTGATTACTTCAACAGGTTCATGCTTAATTATTTCAATATTTTTAAAAATGCTTTATTATGTGTTGTTCTTGTAGGGGGCAGAATTGTCGTATTATAGGGAACTTATCTAGTTATATTAATATCGCTGAGATGCTATCTCCTCAAAAAAGTAACACTGCATACTCAGGTGTGATCAGCAGCTGGATTATACACCATGCTTCACATCAGTGCACCAGCACCGCATTTCAGTAGTAGGCTACGCATCTTGAGCTACTGGTGTGTATCAGCAAGCTATCCGGTTCAATTCGCACGGACCCTAAGAACTTCCAAGTCTGGATGAGCTATCATAATCAATTCTTGCACTACAATATAAGCCTCTCTGCTCTAAACCTAAACTAAACCAAACCTAAAGAAACCTAAACTAAACTTAAAATACAGAAACAAAAACAGAAAAAATACAAGAGGTCTCACCGGGTTGAGGAGGGGGCGTCGGGGGGGGGGGGGGGGCGGCCGCGGTGGTGGAGAGGAGGGGCGCCGGGGCCGCCGAGTGGAGGAGGGGGCACCGGAGCGGCGGGGCGGCCGCGGTGGTGGAGCAGAGGGGCGCTGGGGCCGCCGGGTGGAGGAGGGGGCGCCGGAGCGGCGGGGCGGCCGCGGTGGTGGAGCAGAGGGGCGCCGGGGCCGCCGGGGTAGAGGAGGGGGTGCCGCGGCGACGTGGATGGCGTGGGGCGGCGGCGGCTCGGGCACGGGGCGGCGCGGCGCGACGACGGGGATGGCGCGGGGCGGGAAAGGGGGTCACCGGGGTTGCTGTGGCGGCGCAGCAACGGGGGTGGCACGGGGCAGCGGCGGCACGGGGGTGGGGTGACGCGGGGCGGCGGCGGCTCGGGCGCGGGCGGAGAGAGAGAGGGGACAGAGAGATGTGGGGCGCGGGCGGGCGTCGATGGATTTTAGTTAGGGCACGGTTCTTTGCCGTCCGCCAGCAAATGGCAAAGATCCTAGCTAACAGACGTTAGCTTGGCCACTTTCTTTGACGTCTGCTAGCGGGCGGCAAAGAAAGTGTCCGTTAGGTGGTTCTCGGTAGTGGGCCACCCTCATTCTTTGTCTTCGGCTAGCGGACGGCAAAGATTCTATGTTGTCTGCTGGCGGACGGCAAAGAGTTGGCTGACGGCAAACATGGTCTTTGCCGTCAGCTCTTTCTTTGCCATCAGCTTCTAATAAGTTGAGGGCAAAGAGGTTCTTTGCCGTCAGCTAGCGGACGGCGAAGACCTGGCTGACGGCAAAGATCCTGATTCCAGTAGTGGAGGGGGGCAAGCAATACCATGCGCTTTGCGAGATAGGTGCCACATCGAAGTTGCATTTGGTATTTGAACATCAAACCACCCTTTTCATACATATATTTGGTCCACATGCAAGTGTGTTCGTGTTCTGACCCTCTCCCGTGTCATTTTTCGCCAAAATTTATGAACATTAGAGAAGTCAGATGACACAACGGACACATTTCACTCACACTAACCGTGTACCACCCCGGTGCCCTGTCACGCACATCCGCACAGTAGATTGGGCTCCATGAGGCTTCCCCTCTCAAAAATATCTACCCGCCTGTAGCTTTTTCTATTTGATAACACACAGTTATTATGTTTCGACCGTGTGTGATGTTTCTTGTTCTCGCTCCCGCCTGCATCCCTCGAAAATATCTGCCCGCCTCAAGGGATTTTCTGTTTCATAAGACACGGTTGTTATTTCTGGACCGTGTGCGATGCACCATCATCAAATTTTCAATAGTCCCGGCATTTCACTCCCGCGTTTGACTCCCACGTAGTAAATTTTTCAGTAGCCGCGTCATTTCCTCAAACACACCCCCGCCCCCCTCCACACACACACACACACACACCAAAACCTCCTCGGGCGCGTGCGCGCACGCGCACACACACACACACCCTCCCTCGCTCGAAACCCCAGCAACGTCGCCGCTGCCGCCACTGCAAGGACTCCATTGTCAACATCTGCTGGTTTGCTCGAGCAGCTTACCCACCGATCTCCATACCCAGGCCGCCCTGAGTTTCTTAGATGATGCCTGCCAAACGCCCCCTTTCCCACAGATCCCCATCCCCATCCCCCACTCCAGAGTGTCGCAGCCTAAGCCCGGCTATGCTTCCCGCGGAGCTCGAGGAGCGACTGGCCCAAAAGAGGTGTATCGCGGTCTCTTCGCCCGACGCCACCGAGGAAGCTGACGACCATTACTAGCCGCATGCACTCAATCAGCGGGCTAGAGTATGCGGGTATGTCGCAGACACCGGCTATGACATCGAGGTCGTCGACAGCGACGGCCTGACACGGGCTATGTCACAGGTTAAGTCGCCCATCCCAACCCCTCGGGTTCAACCGCCTTCGATCTCATCCATGGCTCCGCCGCTGATCTCCTCTGGCTCGCTGTCAAGAATTTTCCATCCTACATCGCCATCGAGCCCCTTTTATCATTTTTGAAGGGCACGTTCTGCGCCGCTGGCTTGGGATCCACAGCTTCCAATTCAGACCTCATCGACGGCGACCACGAGGAGGGCACCCTCTCCGAATCTTCCAATGGGAGAGAGCCCATCTGCTCTTCCAAGGGGAAAGAGCCCGTTTGCGACATCATGGAGGGCACCCTACAGCCGTGCTCTTCCAAGGGGAAGGAGCCCATCTGCGACAACATGGAGCGCATATAGGGTCCATGTTCTTCCCACGGGAACGAGTCCATCTGTGACAAGTGAGGAAGCCCATGATTTGTTTTGCCGTGCCCCTTCATAGGGGGGAACCCATGATTTGTTTTGCCGAGTCCCTTTTGTAGTGTAGTGAGAATATGTCCAGTTTTAATTGCTATATTTGGTTGTTTGTAGTATGCCTTGTTTATTTCAGTTGTTCACAATGTGATGCTCTATATGTGCAATTATTTACTGTGCAGTACATTTCATCAATCCATTTTTAAACATACCGATAGGAATGCATATATTTGCTTGTTGTTAAGCCTGTTATAGCTAGCATATGCCTCTTTTAAAGTTTTTTGATTGTTCAGTTGTTTGTAGTTAGCATATGTCCAGTTTCAAATGCTATATTTGGTTGTTCGTAGTATGCCTTGTTTATTCCAGTTATTCACAACGTGATGTTCTATATGTGCAAGTATGAACTGTGCAGTTCAATTTCATCAATACTAGTTTCAACAATACCACTATGAATGACTACATTTGGTTGCTGCATCTTGTAGTTAACACGCCTTTCCATTTTTTTAACAATAACCAGTGTACTTAGACGGGCACAATACCAGTTTGAATGACTATGTTTGCTTGTTGTTAAATGTTAGGCCTGTTGCAGTTAACACACCTTTCCACTTGTTTTGCTTTACTAGCGTGCTTAAAACTGCACACTGAAGCTATCTTTTGGAGATTATTTTGTCTGCCATGGATATATTTGGTTGATGTTTAGCCTGTTGTGCTTAACATGCCTCTCGATGCACCTACACAGGACAATTTTGGGAATGACTGTTGTTTTCCATCGAGGTCAGTTTCATCCCATGGCTTATATATACTCACTGTTCCGGATATCAGTAGCTGGTACCATATAGGTCGAAGGCTGATAAGGGACTGATCGGTGAATCGGACTTTTAACTGAATATATCTGTAGCCCATTTATCATTAGGCTAACTAGGGCCATCTGTAATATATCTGAGGTTACATAGCAACATGCACTGTACTTAATGTCTAAATATGCAATCCTAGGCTACATAGCAACAAGGAAGAGTGTTACCTTAATGTTCTGATGATGTCTAGATATACGTAGAAGAGCAGCAACAACAACAACAACAAAAACAACACATCCCTATTTGGATAGTCAAGTTAGCTAGATGTCAGAGTTAGTTTCTAGCTCATGACTAACCCTGAACTAACTCCATCCAAAGAGGTGTTTGGATGACAGGGTTAGATTGACAATAAATGCACTAGGAGAACTAGCTCCAATTAGCACCTCTTGGGTGGGATAGTTTTTTGGGTGGATTAAATGCAACTACCTCAAACTAGCCCTCATGTTTGGATATACTTTAGGGCTATTTGAGCCCGAACTAGCTCAAACTAAATCTAACCCATGGATACAACAGCAGTTAATCAGCCAATAATTTGTAAAAACGCAATAAAGTCCTTCCGGCCCATAATATAAGATGTTAATTTATTTAATATGTGAGTATATTGGATGTTATAAGATATTATAAAGGAGTGTTGTACTACATCATTGTGCAATTGTTGTTTAGCTTCTAATATTAACTTGGTGCTTTTAGGTACATATGTCATTGGTAAAGATCCGCGCTTCGACCCTTTCTGCGTATGGGGCAATGGGATATCGATGAACCAGCATCAAGCGAGGAAGATGATAAAGATTGTTAGTAAAATGGGTCAAAAGATGGCAATTAACTATTTTTTTACACTTTATCCAAGACAACAGCGAACTTCAGGATGGTAAGTAAGAACTCTGCAGCCTTCTTTTTACTGCCTATAATGAGTTGTGTTAGATGACAATGTCTGAATCTTTTTTCCTTTAGTGGTTCCCAAAGCAGTTTACTCAAGATTACCTCTCAAACTACATGATTGGTGGGCATGCAAAGGTTAAAGTATTTCTACCAGAACACGATGATTATCTGGATGTTTTCATGAAGACCGTGAAGGATGGGCGGTCCACCATCACAAGGGGTTGGACTAGAGTCGTGCGTGCCTTCTGCATGGAGGAGGGCACAATATGGGCATTCCGCTTCACCTTGTTCAGCAACTAGAATGTATTTCACCTCTTTCTTTACCGTCTTTAATAGTACAAGTATACAACTGTGGTTCATCATTCTTTATTTGGTTCTTATGAATTCTTGAACATATGTATCGATGAATCAAATAATGCATTGGTTGTTTGAACCTGATGGATATGAATAAAGCTATAGCATACATTCAAATTAAAATCCGGTACAATTTGAAATAGCAGCAATTAAATTACAGTGAAATTACGCTCTCTAGGTCGTTACGGCACACACGGTTGGTAAAGCACAAATGTTTGCGATATACACCATAATCCGACACGGTTCACATAGAGGAAACATGTGCAAGCATGCACACAGTTGCCGTTTGCAAAGCGTGTGCGATGTCAGACAATATCACAAACAGTGCGGGCAAACTAAACGTTTGTGATAGTTGCCTTATCGTACATGATTCGCAACCATGAACTATTTCTGATGTGGTATGCATCGTAAACGTTGCACCACAGAATATCGTGTGCGATAGTTGTCGTGTACGACGATGTTACGACGGTCCGACGTTTCGTAATCCTGTCCGACACTCGTACAACAATTAGCTAATCTTCTTAATTTGTTATCGCATACGTTTTGGGAAAAGCGAATGTGTGTGATTGTCTGCTTATCATACACGTTCTATAATCGTGAACCGTTTGTGATGGGCCGCGTATCGTAAACGTAGCACCACAGAATACCGACTGTGATGGAAATGTGAGCACAAACGAGTAGCGACTATTGTATATGCATCAAGGCGCCCTATCCCCAACGGTTTCTAGGTCGTGTGGGAAGGACCCCCCTATCGCAGTCACTCACTTGGCGATGGTTCCAAATGCCGCTGCGGAAAGGGGTTAAGAACCGTATGTATAGCACCTCGATGTACCAGTGATATCTGGTGGGAGCACCAACATGTCATGCAATGTGAGACCATTCATCAACCGACAAGAACCTCTCAAGCGATTATGGCCTTGGTCACTAAGGCCATGTTCGATAGTGCTCCACAGCCACGAAATCCCTGACTCCATCACCAGCAGTCAGCTTCTCACCATAAATTCTGGAGCGAGTGAATCTTTTAGTTCAATAGCTTCTGCTCTCAAGCAATCTTATCAGGCTAAAAAAACCATGTACAATTATTTGGCCCATTTTGGCAGGCCTGATTCAATCGTGACTTGGGAGAAGGCATAGTGGGTTGTGCCGTGGGAGAGGAGATAGGGTAGGCCCGGTCTGGGAAAGCACGGGTGTACAACATATTAGCAAAATCGACCCCAAAAAACAAATCAGATTACATTAGGCCCCTGGCTATCTACATCACTCTTCGTCATCATCCTACATCGTTGTTCCATCCTTCCAAATCTTCATGATCAACCCCTCGATCTTCCTCACCGCTTGCTGCAACCATGTGGCCTCGGTGGAGAGCTCCTCCAGGAGATCAACCATGATGCGGCGATGAGCTAAGGGACGCATGTGAAGCACGTCATGCGCTTGGGGGATAGACAATGGTGAGCTCTGTGGAGCAACGAAGGGGCGACGCGAACTATAACAAACCAAGCAATGACCCTCTGCGGAGGAGGTGCCAAGGGAGGAAGTGGAGGGGAGAGGATGGTGAAGATCCTCCCAGTGGTGACTGGGTGGTGGTTGTGAGGCAACAATAGTAAGAAGGCTGCAGAGGCATCGTGTGATGGTCTGGAGGCATAATCGGGATGAGATGTGAGAGTGATGAGAGATGCGAGATGTGGTCAAGAGTTTCTGTTTGCGAATCGGTATGCGGGAAGGAGATCACTTTGCGGTGGTAGTGCAAGGTAATGTCCGACAACTCCACCTCATCTCTTCTCAGGGAGCTGGGTTTCCCCAGCTCCTCAACTCCTCCAAAATTGCACTTGGTGACCATCCAACCTCTCCTTCTCAACTCCATGGAGATAGGATGTTTGGACCAACTCCAATCGCTGAGTTGAAGAAGTTGGCTGCTGGAGCAATATAGAACATACCCTAATTATAGGTGATCAAAGAGAGAAAAAACTCATGTAAAGCTAGATAAGTTTGACAACACCAAATGAAGAATTTTTAAAGTTGAACATTGATGCATGATTTGGTAAGGAAGAAGGTGTAGGTAGCTCTGACATGATCTTACATGATGATTGTGGCCTTTTCTTGGCGACAAGGAGTTGTTTGATCCCGCTATAGTTGAAGCTCAAGCCCTTTGCAATGGTCTTGTTCTTGCATGGGATAGAAAAGGACTTGTGACAAACTCTAACTACATGGAAGTAAGTGGTATCATGGAGGGCGGTGGCAACTCGATAACACATGCAACTGCCATGTCATAAATTTACACTAAGGTTTGTTTCGAGCATTGTCCTAGGGAAACCAATATGGCAACGTATTTATTAGCTAAGCATGCTAAGGCATATTCTGAATACATGGTGTGAGGAACCTCCATATTCCTAGCGCATGCATTAGTGCACCATTTATCTATTTTTACCAAACTAATATAATCTGGCATGTTAACTTTACCTTAGAAATAAGAAATCATTTCCTGCTCCACCTTTCTCATCTCTACATTTTTCTAAATATCCATAAAAAATAGCTAAGCTTACACATTCAACCTATCCCACAAGGTCTTTAATAGACTCATTAATCGTTGATCCAAGAGGTAGAAACTGAAACTGTTGAATGAATAGTGGTAGAGATAAAACCTTGCAAGGCATGATACTAAGTAGCTTCATCATTGTCTAATCACCAAAGAAAAGTACCAAGAGCATGAAGGATTAAAATGGTGAGATGATGGTCAACATAGAACCCCAACACCACCTACGTGTCTTGCCACCATATTCAGGCTGAAGAGCCAAACATAGCGAGTTGGATCGAGAGTTATCAATATGTGGGATTAACCACCACCGACTCCTAGGTGTGTCAATCACGAGTGCCACATTAAGTCCAGGGTGGACCCGAAGGACTATTTACATTATGGCATCACATGTACCATCAAGAAGCCATGCCAAAGACACAAAAAGGGAAAATTCTTCACTCTCTTAGGGACTATGGAAATATCCAGGATGACATTGTTTTTAGCCATGGTCTATGGACCAATGTTTTTTTTACAAAAAAGCAGCTAGTGTTAATTTTTATTTGACATAGAAGTAGTGTACTACACATTGTAAGGTTATAGGTAAAATAAGAAGGAAACCCATGCCACTGGATACCATGGGATATATGCCAGGTGCTACTTAGAGGTCCTGGAAGAATTTCTCCATCGGTCCAAAGCCTGCAAATCTCCAGGACTTTCGCCAATGATTCTGCTCATAACATGTGTTACGGTCGAGCTCTTTTAGTTGGCGATCCTGCATTTTTTGTTTCGGTATCATCCATATGAGTAGTATATTTGTCTCCTTCCATGTCTGTCGCATCAGTTATGGCAGCTCTAGAAGCTGTCCTCTTCTTCTAACCTTCAGGTTACAGTCTGGCATTGACAGTGATACATTCAGTGATGCTCGAATTGCATTGTGGATTCTTCCCCATACCCGAGTTGCAAAACTGAACTCATTGAATAGATGTGGTGCCATTTTAGGAGCAATATTTCATAGGGTGCATAGGGGATTCTGTGGAATGTTTCACCTAACAAGGTTATCTGCTATCAGACATCTTCCCTGTATATCAAGCCAGCCGAAATACTTTGCACTGGGGGAGGGGTGTGCTATTGTTGACTAGATTGGCATATTGTCATCGGATCTTATTGTACCTTTGAATTGCATGTGCTACATAGATGTCGTAGAGTACTGCCCTGATGTTGTCCACTTCCAGGTACCAATGTCCCTCGACTGCCCTCTCACAACTCACATAGTTGATGGAGGCTAGCATTAGGGGTGTTAGTATTAGCGTGTCATATCAAGGTATCATCCACGATGGCATCAAAGATAGTGAGCATTCGAACATTGTGATGTTTGAAGTTTTCTCTCCATCTTTTAGCAGGTTGCATGCCCTCGGCCCAGTGTGATCTCTAGAGAGATGTTGTTTTCCATCCTCGATGATCATGGTCGATGAGGTGCAGAACATTGCATCAGACATGTGGTCGGGAGGTAGTACCAGGTTATGCCATGGCTTAATTTTACCAGTCCACAATAGCCAGCTCCACTAGGCTCATAATGCATTGCCCTGGCGCTGCAAGTCCAACATGTCAAGGCTGCCATATGGCCTTGGCTTGCAGATGTCATCCATCTCACCAAGCATTTGCCCACCGTGACTTCCTTGTCCGCTGCCCAAACAAATATCCTCATTAACTTCCCCACTTGCTTGACGAACCATGCTGATGGGACAATGGCATGAGCTAATAAAAAACCATGCAGAGAGGGTAGATTTCACCAATTCTACCCAAAATGGTAAGCTGACTTGCTTAGCTTTCTAGCCCTGGAGTCGCATCACTGACTTGTGAATGATGGATTGGAGCTCGATACGGTGCATGCACGAGTCCAAGAGCGGCATGCCAAGGTGTGGAATAGGGAAGTTCATTGTGGAGAATGTTATTTCCTGGGTCACCTCCTAAGCATCTTCACTAAGCATCTGATGGGGGTCACGACACATTTGTGCCAGTTCGCCTTCAGACCTGTTGCTACTTCAAATAGCTCAAACAACCTCATGGCAACGTGCATCCTCGTGGCCGAGGGGTCGATGAAGACGACCATATCATCAGTGTAGATGGATGCCTAAAAGGGAACACAGACACATCAAAGAGGGCCCCCGGGAGTCCATAGCAATGATGAAGAGTATTAGCGAGGAGAGGGGGTTTTCCTGCCGCATACCTCTTTGGTGAATTATATATAGCATTAGTCAGCTTACCATTGACGTTGATTCGGGTTGACTGGGTATGGAATAGCCCAATGTTAACATGTGTGTAGAAGAATTCTTGGAAACATAAGGGAATGGCTTTTACTACACACAAGAGTTGCTCGATCAGCAATCCACAAATCTTGCTATATATGATTTCAAGAGGGTTGCTCGAGTAAAATTGGAAAGTATGGTCACGTATCTAGTGAACACCCTCCATGCGTCCTTGAATCGGACTATGGTGATTCAACCGTGATTGTGAATCAAGGGGACAAAACATCATCCTTCGATGCTACATAACTTGTACCCGACTTGAAGTGTCGCATAGACATGTCCTAGGATGGAGATGTGCGGTCATGAATAACTAGTCGGGTGTATCTATCTGATGTGCGAGTCGGGCTCTCATGAACTTGTATCTGATGCTCTCGATGTCAGACTATGTATAGTTCTCGTTAATGCAATGGAACCTGGGTGAGCCTCCACGGTCTTCTAAAAAAGAGACACACAAACTACCATAGACCTATTCTAACTTAAACAAGCATTATTGGTCCCGCCATCTTAGTTTAATTTCTCATTGACCATATTTACATTCCTAGTTATATTTTCGATGCTTCTGTTACAATTTCCTTTAAAAATATTGCTTTCCTTTAATTAAGAAAAAACAATTATCTCCTCCTCGATGTTTAAGTTTTTTTATTTTTGGAGTACCCACGAGTGGCTTTAGCATGTTAAGTTTTGTTCAAGCTACATTTTTTGGAGTATCCAAGAGTGGCTTTAGCATGTTAAGTTTTTTCAAGCTACAATTTCATTGTTGGAGTCTCCCCGGGTGGCTTTAGCATGTTAAGTTTTTTTTTTCAAGCTACATTTCCATCTTTGGAGTATCCACAGGTGGCTTTAGCATGCTGAGTTTTTTTCAAGCTCCATGTTTATTGTTGGGGTATCCACGAGTGGCTTTAGCATTTTATGTTTTTTTCAAGCTACATTTTTATCTTTGGAGTATCCACGGGTGGCTTTAGCATGTTAAGTTTTTTTCAAGCTACAGTTTTATTGTTGGGGTATCCGCAAGTGGCTTTTACATGTTAAGGTTTTTCCAAGCTTGGCCACACTTAAAGAATTCCCAGTCAACTTTTTGGCACCTCTAACTAATATTGATGAAGCTCCTTGGAAGTCATGCCTGCACAAGCCCTTTTTTCGAGCTATGTCAAATCAGGGAGAGCGGCTAAATGGCTCCCAAGCTCAACTACTCCTGCCTATGAACAGTAAAATCGAAAAAAAATACTAGATTAAAAAAAATGGCATGGAAGATGTTTTGAGTGTGTTGGATCAGTGACAATTTTCAGCTCGTTTGGACATGTGAGTAGCTCTCAGCAAAAAAAAACAAATTTGAGGCATGTGAAAAAGTTCTCTTGTCCATACCAAATGGCTAACATTGCCATGCAAGGCTAGTTTATCTCTTGCTTTAGATCCAAATGCTCCCTTGGCATTTATTCCAACAGATAATTCAAGACATTTGCTCTTTTTTCCTTTTCATGTTTGGTTCATTAGCTAGCATTGTTTAGCCAAAGTAAAGCTTTGTGCTCATTCACATGCAAAGTAGGTCCGTGAACAAGCAAGAGTGGCAGGATTGGCATCAAAAGTTAAAATCCCTGGTCCATACCAAATGGCTAAGGTTACCAAGCAAGGTTAGTTTAACTCTTGCGTTAGATCCAAACGCTCCCTTGGCATTTATTTTGATAGATAATCTGAGACATTTGCTCTTTTTCCTTTTTCACGTTTGCTTCATTAGCTAGCATTGTTAGTTAGGCTCTTTGTTTTTGATATAGCTCGTCACTCATGCTAAATGGTATGGTTAGTTATGTACTTTTGTCCATGTCTCGCAAAAAAGGTTCTCTTGTCCATACCAAATGGCTAAGGTTGCCAAGCAAGGCTTTTGCCTTAGATCCAAACGCTCTCTTGGCATTTATTCCAACAGATAATTCGAAACATTTGCTCTTTTTACCTTTTCACGTTTGGTTCATTAGCTAGCATTGTTAGTTAGTTAGGTTCTGTTGTCCATACTAAATGGCTAACCTTGCCAGGTAAGGCTGGTTCAACCCTTTGCCTTAAATCCAAATGCTCTCTTTGTATTTTCTATGATGCTCAATTAGCCGGTAGGAAAAGTGAGGAAAAAGGGAAGAAAAAAGAGAATAAACAACAAAGAAAAGGAAGTGAGAGATCTAGAGAGAGATGAACATGCTTTTTAGCAGTAGGGTGGTTCATTAGCTAGCATTTCTACTTTGTTAGTTAGGTTTTGTTGTCCATACCAAATGGCTAACCTTGCCAAGGAAGGCTAGTTTAGCTTTTCCCTTAGATCCAAATGCTCCCTTAGCATTTATTTCGGTAGATAATTCAAGACATTTGCTCCTTTTTCCTTTTTCAAGTTTGGTTCATTAGCTAGCATTGTTAGTTAGGTTCTTTGTTTTTTTATATAGCTCATCACTCATGCTGAATGGTATTGTTAGTTAGGTGCTCTTGTTCATGTGTTGCAAAAAGTTCTGTTGTCCCACTACTAGAAAAAGGGCTATAGATGAAATGGCCACTAATGGCGCACCAGACATGTGGTGCGCCACTACTATATAGCAGTGGCGCACCATGTGCTGGTGCACCATTAGTGTGAAAGACACTAATGGCGCACCAGACACACGGTGCGCCACTAGTAACAAAAAAATTTATTTTTATTTTTCCAAACATACTAATGGCGCACCAGGGCACAGTGCGCCATTAGTATTTTTTTGTTGCAAAACTACTAATGGCGCACCAGGGTATAGTGCGTCATTACTAGTTTAAACTAGTAATGGCGCACTGTGCCCTGGTGCGCCATTAGTGTATATATTTTTTATTTTTTTTCCAAAACTACTAATGGCGCACCACCAGCAGGTGCGCCATTAGTAACCAGGGTTACTAATGGCACATTTGTAGGTGGCACGCCATTAGTAACCTGGGACCAGCTAGATATTTTGGACAGCCACACCTACCCACTCACTTTCCCCACTTCATTCTCTCCACCTCCTCCTCCAAGCTTGTCTCGGCTGCCTCCTCCTCCTCACCTCATTTGCACCATAGATTCATCCAATTAAGTGGTTAAATTACCTTTTTTTGATAGGTAAGTAAGGGGGAAGCTATCTTTATGTTGTTCTCCCTCCAACAACGTGCACATGCACTTTTTATGGCCTAGCTAGATCTATGTATGTTTGTGGTGTTGCATATATGTTTGTGTTTGCAGGTACCAGTATTTGAAACGCGATAGTTGCCAATATTTTGCCGGAATGTTGATTCATTTCCATTTCGGCGAGAATTTTGGCACTATGCATTCTTTTTGGTCCTATTTTTAGGAAAAGTCATGCCAAATTTTTTCTTGGTTCTAAAATATCGTTTTGCTCTACCCCGCAGGCGACCATGGTCCGCACGATGACCGAAGGCATCATGAATAGGTTTTTGAGCTCCGCGAAGGCCGAGATGCTTCAAAAGAACGAGACAGAGATAAGATGTCCGTGTCGAAGATGCAAGCTGAAGAGCCTAATTGCGGACCCGGATTCCGGGCAGGTGCGGAACCACCTGCTCTTGCGTGGTTTCATGGATGGCTATCGGTGGCAAGGTGATGAAGATGACTATGAAGTCGTCCATGGGGGCCGGGCAAGAAATGAGGAAGGGCAGCAAGACAACCACCGCGGCTCGGGCGGGCGAGAAGACGAAGAATCTCCAGGACATGATCACGACGGTGATGCTGTACAGTCATCATGTAGAAGATGCCGGACATGATGATGAGGAAGATGCCGGAGCAGACGAAGGGCATGATCATGAAGATGAAGATGCCGGCGGAGCAGACGACGATGGACCATCGATGGGCTGGGTGCAGGACCCTCATATTCAAGAGCTGCTTCTCAAGCAGACGGATAACGCAAGAGCTGCCGCCCGAGAGAAAGCCAAGCTGGATCAACTGGAGATAGACGCGGTTACTCCATTGTATGAAGGATGCAGGCCCGAGGATACCCGCCTGAAAGTAACGCTCATGGCTCTGGAGATGAAGGTAAAACACAAAATGACCGACGCATGCTTCGACGAGAACATGTCATTCTGGCACGAACGTCTTCCCAAGGGGAACAAGTGCCCGACCAGTTTCGAGGAGGCGAAGAAAATCGTGTGTCCTCTGGATTTACCGCACGTGAAATACCATGTGTGCATGAACAATTGCATCATTTATCGGGACGAGCACGCGGAGTCTACCATATGTCCGGTGTGCGGCGTCACTCGATACAAGAAGAGGAAGAAAGCTCCTCGAAAAGTGGTGTGGTACTTTCCGATCACTCCTCGTCTGCAGCGGTATTTCGCGGACCCTAAGGTAGCAAAGCTCCTGCGTTGGCACGCGGATAGGGAGGAGAAGAAGCGAGAAGATGACGCAAATGATCCGGAGATAAATAAAAAAGACAAGATGCTGAGTCACCCTAAGGATGGGAGCCAGTGGCAAGCGTTGAACTTCGAACACCCAGAATTTGGGAAGGATCCAAGGAACATCGTGCTGGGCGCGAGCACCGATGGAGTCAATCCGTTTGGCAGCCAGAGAAGCACACATAGCACCTGGCCTGTGTTTGTGTGGATGTACAACCTTCCCCCCTGGTTGTGCATGAAGAGGAAGTACATTCACATGAGTATGCTAATTGAAGGGCCGAAACAACCAGGGAACGACATCAATCTGTATCTGGGGCTGCTGAAAGAGGAGCTAGACACGCTGTGGAAAACGCCAGCCAATACGTGGGACGCCGCAGAGAAAGAATATTTCCCTATGAGAGCCGCACTGCTCACGACGGTGCACGACTATCTCGGTTACGGATATCTCGCGGGGCAGGTGGTCCACGGATTTTCTGGATGCGTCAGGTGCATGGATGACACAACGTATCGCCAGCTAGATAGAGATCCCGGGTCTTCGAAAACCGTGTTCATGGGACATCGAAGGTGGCTTCGCGACGATGACCCGTGGAGGAAACGCAAGGATCTGTTCGATGGTGAAACCGAACCCCGAAGACGCCCGCGTACGAGGAGCGGCGAGGAAATAGACGAGCTGTTGAAAAATTGGAAAGATTGCCCACTGCCGGGAAAGAAGCAAAAGGCGCCAGAGCCGGGAAAGAAGCGAAAGGCGCCAGAGCCGCTGCTGAAGGTATGGAAAACGAGGTCTGTTTTCTGGGACTTGCCGTACTGGAAGATCCACCGTGTGCCTCACAGCCTTGATGTCATGCATATCACGAAGAACGTGTGCGAGAGTCTGCTTGGTACCCTGCTCAACATGCCAGAGAGGACCAAAGATGGGCCGAAAGCAAGGGCAGACTTGAAATCAATGGGCATCAGGGAGGAGCTTCACGCTAATGATGATGATGATGATGAGGCGAAGCAGGACACGGAAAGTCGTCGCAAAGGCAAAAAGGCCAAGAAGACCGGAAATGACTACCCTCCCGCGTGCTTCACTCTAAGTCAGGAGGAGATCGATCAGTTTTTCACCTGCCTCGTAGGAGTAAAACTTCCTTACGGTTACGCGGGGAAGATAAGCAGATACCTAGACCCAGCGAAGCAGAAGTTCAGCGGGATGAAGTCTCACGACTGTCACGTGCTGATGACGCAGATACTTCCAGTTGCAATCCGTGGGATCATGGACGCGCACGTCCGTGAAACGCTATTTGGCCTATGCAACTTTTTCGACGTCATCTCTCGGAAGTCGGTTGGCGTGAGGCAACTCAGAAGGCTACAGGAAGAGATCGTGGTGATACTATGCGAGCTTGAGATGTACTTCCCGCCCGCATTCTTCGACGTTATGGTGCATCTGCTGGTCCATATCGTGGAGGATATCATCCAACTCGGGCCGACGTTCCTGCACAGCATGATGCCGTTCGAAAGGATGAATGGTGTCATCAAAGGATACGTTCGCAACATGGCACGTCCAGAGGGAAGCATAGCCAGGGGCTTTCTGACCGAAGAGTGTATCTCCTACTGCACGAATTATCTAGGCATCGAGAACCCCGTTGGTCTGCCCGTCAACAGGCACCTCGGCAGGCTCGCTGGATGGGGTCACCGTGAGGGTCGCCGCGAAATGCATGTCGACTTCGAGGGTCGACTCGCCGACTTTGAAAGAGCAAACCTAGTCGCGCTACAACACATAGACGTGGTCGATCCTTGGGTGGTAGAGCACAAAACCTTTATTGAGAAGACGTACAATGACCGAGGCCAACAGAGGACGGACGGAGATATAATCAAAGAGCACAACTCATGTTTCACGCGTTGGTTCAAGCAGAAGCTTCTGTCGTACCCTTTACATGAGGATTCTTCCGCGGAAGAACAACTCATATTCGCCTTGTCACAGGGCGCCGAGCACAACCTGATGACGTATGAGGCGTACGATATCAACGGCTACACATTCTACACCGAGGACAAGGACATGAAGAGCGATGGTTATCAGAACTCCGGGGTAACGATGGAATCCTACACCGGTAACGACAAGGACAGATACTACGGAAGGATCGAGGAGATCTGGGAGCTGAGCTACGCTGGAGAGAAGGTCCCGATGTTCCGTGTCAGATGGGCCAAGAGCGTCATAAAAGAAGACCGGTATTTCACCACCATGGTTATACCCGAAGCCAAATCCAAGACCGCAGGCGCGAACGTCACCGCGAAAAATGAGCCATGGGTACTGGCTTCCCAAGTGGACCAATGCTTCTTCATTACCGACCCGTCAAAGCCCAGTCGTGTTGTCGTGAGGAGAGGCAAAAGGAAGATCATCGGAATGGATGGAGTCGCCAATGAGCAAGACTTCGACAAGTACGGCGACCCGAAGATGGAACATGACGACGACGATGAAGTATCAGCATACACCACAAGAAGAAGCAGGACCACCCTACCTAAAGGACGTCCGTTCAAGAGAAGAACTCCATTTACGAAAAATAAGGGCAAGAAGATTGTGAACAGATAGCTAGCTAAGATCGATTGTATTTAAATTGTAGCCTTCATTTCTCGATTGTATTTCATGGGCACTTTTTGAACTCATGAATATTTTTAAATTTCATGGACACTCGATCTCGATCCCCCTCCATCTCGATCGCTATCCCACCTCGCCAGATCCGGTCCCCCTCGCCGCCGAGCACCCCCCGCACCCTCTCCCCCGCTCCACCGGCCGCCGCCGCCGACCCCCCGCACCCTCCCCCGCTCCACCGCCGCCGACGACCCACCGCACCCTCCCCCGCTCCACCGCCGCCGACGACCCGCACCCCCCGCACCCTCCCCGGCCCGCTCCACCGTCACAAATGAATGCAACTAAAATTGCAAAAAAAACAAATTTGATTATATTTTCAAATAACAAATTTGATGATATTTTCAAATAATAAATTTGATGATATTTTTTCATATTCATAAATATTTTCAAATAACAAATTTGATGATATTTTTAAAAAATTATTACTATTTTTATAAAAAATTATTACTGTTTCATATTCATATTCATTTTCTAAAAAATTATTAGATGCAACAAAAAAAAAAAAATTACTTATGGCGCACCTCTGGCTGATGCGCCATTGCTATATAAAAAAAAGATTACTAATGGCGCACCTCTGGCTGGTGCGCCATTGCTATATAAAAAAAGATTAATAATGGCACACCGATCGTGGGTGCGCCATTGCTATCTAAAAAACATACTAATGGCGCACCGCTGCGGGATGCGCCATTAGTAAGCTTCCCCCCTAGCTAATTCCTCCCTCTCCCTCGCCAGATCCCCTTCGTCCCTCTCCCTCGCCAGATCCACCCGCGCGCTGCCCCGACCCACGACGCCGCTGCCCCGACCCCCGCCGGACTCCACCCCGCCGCCCCCGCGCCCCCCACCACTACAGCTCCCCGCGCCGCCGCCCCCACGCCCCCCACCACTGCAGCTCCCCCGCGCCCCGAGCCGAAGGAGGAGGACCAGGAGGAGGACGAGGAGGAGGAGGAGACGACGACCGCCTCTACCTCAGCTCAGCCAGGCCACGCGACGCTGAGCTAGGCGCCTCTGCTTCGACTGTTGGAGTTAGGCGCCTCTGCTTCAACCGGATCGGGATCGTCTTCAACCTTCGGTCGCCGGCGATCTTCCTCGATTTGGGCATCCCCTGCTGCTCCTAGTCACTCGCCGGGCCTCCGTGTGCCTCTGCGGTGAGCCCCTCTGCCGATTCCCCGCCTTTCCCCTTCGAATCCCTCGGCGTAGAAGTCCCACGGGCTAGGCCGTCGCGGCGGAGCTTCGCTCTCCACTTTCCTGGCTGCGCTCCCACGGGCCCTGGCCGCATCCGTCCGCGCCCCTGCGGCACCCCCCCCCCCCGCGCGCACCCGCGCCTGCCTGGGCCACGCCCTGCCTCGCCCTGGAACGCGCTCTCCGTGCCCGCAGCCGCCCGGCCGCCCGTGCGTGTCCGCGTCCCACTGTTGGTCCTGTCGCGCGCGCCCCTGCTGTGCACCATAGCCTCATCCCGCTGCTGTTGCTGCACTGCTGCCACTGCAACTCTGCTGCTGTTGCCCTCAGACCAGCATCATAGACCAGTTGCCACCGTGCCTATATGATAGCTGCATCGACTTCATCCAGTATGTAGAATGGTGATTGCCTGAAATTGTGAATGGCAAACAGCAATGCCAGTGCAGCAACAGTCTTCCCACCAGATAACTGTTTCATATCCCTAAAGCACTGATTTTTTGTGTGTGGGTGATATCCCTAGTATGTGGCATAGCTCTGTACTTGATTGATTCCATGTAGAAATGGATCATCTTCATTTTCTAGATTTAAATACGATGTTCCTCTGAGTGGGTGCGTGTGACCTTTTTGTTGACTGCTTGTAGATTTTGTCTATGCCTTTAGATATTATGATCAAAGGCTTCCATGAACAGCTCATACCTTCTTGGCTTGACAGAGTTATACTTGATAGATGAAGTATGTGTGTATTCAGATGCTTTGTGTAATGGTACCTGTTATATCTGACCACTGTTACAGTGTTCTCAAGTATAACAACATAGTGGGATCATTTGTCAACATAGTGGGATCATTTTGCAGATTCCAGCAAACAACATAGTGGGATCATTTGTCAAGGCCAGCATCAGAGTGCTAATTTACAGGTATAAATAGATAAAAGATTCAGAGAGTAGCTCTTTTCTTACCAGCATCATGAAGGTTGGGAATATCTTTGTAGAAAACTAAAAGATTAGGAAACTGAATCTAAGGACCAGGGCTAAACCTCTGTACTTTACTGTCTTTAACATGGTATAAAATACCTGAACTGAATTTGTGGGGCCTCTAAAATTCTGGAAAAAATTAAACTCAAGATTCTGGTGTTTAACCCTGTTGTGTTGCTTCTAGAAATAATATAAAAGCTGTGAAAAAGAAATCTGTGGAGTTGGCACTTTACATAAGGTTGTAGATCATTTTACATTGCTGGCTTTAACATGATACCAATTGGCACCTGAACCTTTCTTTTGGAGAGTTCTCTGAACTTCAATGAAGCATAAAGTAGAATGCGAAGCTTGTCTTGAGGCTCATCTTTGAGACAGGTTATCTGTGTCGGTTGTCGGAGCCTTGGAGGTTACTGCTGAGAGCTGTCACAGCAGTGCGTGGCGTCAGTGATGGCCAAGCTGCTAGTTCAACTACTGGCCAACTAGTGGCCCTTGTTATCAAAGTAGTCTTGCCACATGTTCATAGTAATCTCCAACCATATTAGCAGTACTGAATAAAACTTGTCTTGTTTTATGGGAATGGTTGATTACCTTGATTATACTTACTGGATGGTTTATTTATAGTTCTTAAAATATGAAAATGAAAATTATTTGTATCCCTCGTTGAAGGTATTTGACTCTATAAATCATACTGATGTTGACTCTATAATCATACTGATACTGATGTTAAAGGTATTTCTAGCAAAACCTGAAATGCTAGATGGATTGATTTTTCTGAGCTGTTTGTGCTCCCTGCATCTTTCAGCTCTCATTTTCAGTGGAGTTGTTGAATTATATGCTCTTATTGGACATGTTTTACGTGTTGATCCATCAATTGCTAGTTTGCTGGGTTTTGTCTCCGACCATCGTGTCGTGATGATTTTGCAGGTACCCCGAGAGGCCCTTGAGTTTGCCGGAATGTCGATTAACTTCCGTTCCGGCAAATTCGGGTACTCCATATGTCCTATTTTCAGCAAAGGTCATGCTGAAATTTTCCGTGAATTTTAGCATGACTTTGCTAAAAATAGGACATATGGGGTACTTGCGACTAATGCATGGGTCGGGGTATCTTAGTACTTAATTAAGTAGGATCAACTGCCTCTTGTGTTATACATATAGAAGTGTGATATGTTTACTGTCTCTTGGTGTTTGTCCTTAATTAAGTAGGGTATATTATTAGAAGATACCCATATACATCAGTCAACCTAGGGTGCCTCGGCATCAATAAACCCTAAATGATGAAAATTTAACCTAGCATTTAGGGTGCCTCGGCGTCGAAAAACCCTAAATGATAAAACCTTGGCTTTTAGGGTGCCTCGGTGTCGATGAGAACCTAAATGATGTACGCTTAGGCTTTTAGGGTGCCTCGGCGTCGACAAACCCTAAATGATAAAAGCTTAGCTTTTAGGATGCCTCGGTGTCGACAAACCCTAAATGATGAGACCATGATCTTGTTCCTTGACAATAACCAACTTTTTGACCAAACTTTTTTCCTATTTAGAGCGAAACATGGCCCACAACGATGAGGCCGGCGGTTCGGGCGGCAAGCAATTCTGGGAGCTGTCCCAGGAGCTGGAGGAAGAACCTCACCGCTATGAGGACGCCGCGGAAGACACCGATCCTGACTACACAACCCCTAGTGGCGTCGGGGATGACACCACTGATGGTGCCGCCGAGGATGCCACCACTGATGATGGCGGCGCACGCACAGATGGCAGCCAACCGAAGAGGCAACGGAAGGACCGGCGCCCGAGCGTGCTCGGCACCGTCAAGGAGGAATTTACTGAAGTGAACTCCGACGGGCATCCAACGGCGCCCAAAGAATTAGTCAAGGGGTACTCGGTTCAGCTCGGGTGCATTCTCCGGAGCACCGTCTCGATCAACACCGAGAACCTAAGGCATAAGGACCGAGGGAATTTGCGCAGCCTCCTCTTCACGAAGCTGCACGAACGATACAAGTTCCCCGCTGACTTTGCAAACACACGCCTCTCAGGGAATAAAGTGAACAGTGCCGCCCTCACGAGGATGAGCACGGCCCTGTCTACTTGGAGAAGCACGGTGAAGGCAATGATTGAAAAAGGTGATAGTTATGAGAAGATCAAGGCGAAATATCCTTTGATCAGCGAAGATGACTACAAGGAGTTCAAGATCAAGTGCGAGAGCAGCGCAACCTCCGAATCAAGTCAGTGGGGGAAAGAAATGCGGCAGTTGAACTTAGGGGTCCACCAACTCGGTCCCGGCGGTTACAGAGTGGCGGAGCCTATATGGGACAAGGAGGACGCGGAGCGTGCCGAGCAAGGCCTACCGCCCCGCTTCGAGAAATACCGTGACAAGCAGACCAGGAACTTTGTCAGGGCCCGGTACAAGGAGGACCCGGTAACAAAGGAGCTTACCACGGATCCGAAGACCAGGGCGCTTGAGCTTGTTCTGGTAAGGAATACACCCCCGCGTAATTAGCTCCATATGGTTGCATTCTAATTAATGAAGCCAAATTTCTAAATGGTTCACATTCCTTCCGCAGGAGGCTGAAAGCAGTAGCGCGGGGTCGTCTCAGAGCTCCCCTTTCGACACCCCTTTAAATAGGGCGTTGAACGTAATGAAAAACAAGGATAAGCTCAGTAAGCCGTCGTCAGCTGGTCGTGTGGCCGGCAAAGGCTTGTCCACAAAATGGTCGTCATACTATACCGCTGGTGGGCGAAAGGAGAAAAAGACCAGCTCGGAAAGCCAGTCGCGCGAGGTTCAAGAACTCAAGGCACAAGTGGCGCGGATTCCGGAGATTGTCCAAGAGCAAGTGCAACAACAACTGGGAACGACGCTCACCGCCATGGTGCCTACCTTGATTCAGGGGCTGACGACGTGGATTGCGGGCGGCCAACAGGGGCCTCCCCCGGTTCCCAGCTTCACGGCCAGCAACTCGCACAACGCGCAGGCGGCGCCATTGGTGTCTCCGGCGGAGGCGGTATTCGTGTCTCCGGCGCCGGCACGGGCATTGGAGCTTAATGCACCCGGGTGTACGCCGGCCGGCACCTCGCCAGCAAGCGGCCCCTCCGTCAGTTGCACGCCCGCCGTTGGCGGTGCCTCGACATTAGCCGAGCTCGACGGCATCACGGTAACTAAGCCTCTCGGCCGTTGACTTCATCTCCTTGCCTTTGACTGGGCATCCCTGACGCCCTACATGTTTTCGCAGGGCGCCGCCGACGTTCCTTGCACTCTCCTGCACTTCGTGGGCGGCGAGTTGGTCGATGTCGCCAAGGGCAGAATCGTTCAACCGGGCAACCGCGTGTTCCACGGTAATCCGATGCCACCCACCTTGTATAGGGTTGAACTGGTTCGGGTGCTGCCAGGCTGCGACGAGTTGTTACCTCCGATTCGACCCGCTGGGGCCGACGAAGATGATGTGATGACCCTCAGCGCCTGCGTAAGCTGGCCCCTGCTTTGGCCGAAGAGCCAGATTCGTTTGGGGGCGGGGGACACCACCCCACAGACAAGACCGCCAGTCGTGCCAGCGCCAAGCCATGGCAAGAACGCCGCAACGCTACCGGACATGCCGGACATCCCTATGGCACAGGATCCGGACATGCATATGGCACAGGATCCGGACGACGACGACAACGACGACGGTACATTTACCAACGTCGATAAGTACTTTGCCGAACATGGGTACGGTGACGAGTTCTGCGGGCCTCCTTCTCAAGAACCCAACCCTGAAAAAGACGACCGCGATCTAGCTGGTACGGCGGAGAAACCCAATTGCAACAGGCGTCGTCTGGCGTTCAGTTCTCAGGAGACGCCTCCAGCTGCCGCCTTCACCGAGCCTCAGATAGCTGAGGTGCGAAATATTATCAGCCCCAACACGCTCAAGAAGGCGGTCTGTGAGCAGAACTCGATCCCATTACAGCAGATCAAGAAGAAGGGACGGAAACGAAAGACTAACAAGGGCGCCGGTGCGAGCCAGCCGGCACCGAGTACGATCCGTGCTCAGGACGGGCCACCTTCACCTAAGGATATCTCGAGGAGGGTGCATGTGGCGGGTAGGGCGATGCTACCGACAAATATGCTCAATGCTGCAACCGGTGCTATGCGGAGTCTGCATGACAGTGTTCTTTCTTTGGAGAAGCGGCGTCTCAGAGAGAATGATGTGGCATACCCGGTTTTCGTGGCCAAGGTGCCAGAGGGCAAGGGCTTTGTGGATAGCGCCGTCGGGGGTACGATCGTCCTGCGGTTTGATGACATCTTTGCTATGTTTAACCTTCATCCGCTGCACTACACCTTCGTTCGGCTGTTTTCGCTGAGTATGGAGATGCGGATCATTAGAGACAAGACCCCGGACATTGTGATAGTCGACCCCTTCTACATGCGTGCCAAGATCTTGGGCAGCGCTGGGGACCGGCAAGTCGCGAGTTCACACCTCGAAGGCGTCATTCTGGCAAACCCAGATAAGGATAACTTCCTCGTGCCTTACTTTCCCGAGTAAGTCATCCCCTAACCGCCCCGTAACATATGATTTCTTAGATTTCGATCGTTCTTTTTTTTCTAACATTCCGTGTTCTGTGCAGTGACACACATTGCACACTCATCCTCTTAAGCCCGAAATATTCCATGGCCACGTATTTCGACCCGGACCGTGACTCCAAGATAGACTACACAAATATCAAGAAAGTTCTTGATGATGCTCTCCCCGGCTACGCCGCATCTGGAGGCACCTTTAAGAGGCCAGTTCGTAGGTACGGCAGGCACGTGTTCACCCACAATACGACGTTCCCCTGCGTCAAGCAGCCGCCTGGCGGTCAGAAGGATGCCTACTACGCCCTCCATCACATGCGGGCGATCGTACGGGACCATAATCACCTTCTGCTACCAAATAATCTCAAAGATTGGGCCGCAAGCTTGGCGGCAATCCAGGACGCGGACATCCGACAAGAATTCTTTCGCATCCAGTCGGAGTTTGCAGAAATCATCCATCAAGATGTCCTTCGTACCTCGGGGCAGTTCTACCTCAAATATCAACCGTCCAACAGTGAGATAGACACAACGCTACAAATGCAGGCTGACAACGCCCGCGACTTCATGACCATCACGAAAGACGGCGGCTTCATCCACGCTCCGGTCCCATGAGTCGAGTCGAAAGTAGTGATGCTATGTGTAGTTCTGAAACATCGATTAGCTCATGTTGTAATTAAACTTTAATGAACTTGTATGTCTCTTTGGTTTGGACAGTCGTTCAACTTAGATGTAATCGATGCTATTTATTAGTAGGACCATGAATCGTGCTATTAATGTCTTGCTTTTCTCTTCCGATCCTTTTGTTGCATACTTATATATTGCTTATGTATTGTCTGTTGTTTGGCTAGTGCATAGAGATGCCGTCGTATGTCGTGTACAAGGGTAAGGTTCCCGGAGTCTACGACGACTGGGAGGAGTGTCGGAGACAGGTTCACCGTTTCAGCGGTAACAGTTACAAAGGGTACACCACTAGGGCGGAGGCGGAATCTAGATACGCGCGCTATCTAGCGGGAGAGAGGAGGGAGCGTTGGAGGAACCGGATGAAGACCAGTTTCATCGCGATGATGCTCATCGTGATGACCGCAGCTCTCTTCTATGTGATGGTAGTTTAGATGATCGATATCGACTTGTAATGTGAAGACAAACTCGCTACTCGCGGTCTCGAGACTTGTAATGTTCTATCTTTGTTCGGTCTTTTGAATTCGGAGACTAATATGATGAATTGTATTCGGAGACTAATCTTCTATTGTATTCGATGAATCTGCTGTTGCTGTGTGGTGCTGTCTATATTCTGTCCAATAATATATTTTGTAACCTGTGCAAATATCAGAAAAGAAAAAAATCCTTAATATTCATACTAATGGCGCATCACCCCAATGTGCGCCATTAGTATGCCAAAGGATACTAATGGCGCATCACCCCACAGTGCGCCATTAGTATGGCAAAACACATGTGTAAATATCGCCCCCTGGGAGGCACACTAATGGCGCATGTTGGTCTATACTAATGGCGCAAGGCGTGATGCGCCATTAGTATACCACCAGTGGTGCGCCATTAGTATTTAATACTAGTGGCGTGGTACTAGTGGCGCACCAGTAGTGCGCCATTAGTAGGCAAAACTGGTGCGCCACTAGTAGGCCTTTTCCTAGTAGTGTCCATGCCAAATGGCTATCGTTGCCAAGCAAGGCTAGTTTAGCTCTTGCCTTAGATCCAATAGCTCCCTTGGAATTTATTCTGATAGATAACTCAAAACGTTTACTCTTTTTACTTCTTCACGTTTGATTCATTAGCTAGCATTTCTACTTTGTTAGTTAGGTTCCGTTGTCCATACCAAATGGCTAACCTTATCAAGCAAGGCTAGTTTAGCCTTTGCCTTAGATCCAAACGCTCTCTTGGCATATATTCCGATAGATAATTGGAGACATTTGCTCTTTTTGCATTTTACGTTTGGTTCATTAGCTAGCATTGTTAGTTAGTTTTTTTTAATTAGGTTCTATTGTCCATACCAAATGGCTAACCTTGCCAGGTAAGGCTGGTTCAACCCTGTGCCTTAAATCCAAATGCCCTCTTGGTATTTTCGATGAGCCTCAGTTGGCCTCTAGGAAAAGTGAGGGAAAAGGGAAGAAAAAGAGAGAAGAAACAACAAAAGAAAAGGAAGCGAGAGATCTAGAGATGGATGAGCATGCTTTTTAGCAGTAGGGTGGCGATGAGACGGATAGATTCGGGTCACGCGGTACGTAGTACGCATACACCGACCGCTGCACTGCACTGCACCACCACCCGTCGTCGTCGTTCGTTGCCGTCACCCGCGGCCACTTTCATCTTCCCCTTTCCCCTTGTCCTGTTCCGTTGTTGTTTTCCTCCCCGTGTGCGTGCTGTGCGTGCCTTTTCCGTTCGCAAAAGAAAGAGAGAGAAGAAGTGACGATCCAAAGACTGTTAAGAAAAAGCTGGACGATCCAAAGATAGATTGTTAGGGAGGAAGAAAAAGATTGTTAAGAGACGAACACGCAGGCCGCCTCTCGAACCGCAGAGCCGCAACGCCTCTTGTCCGCCCGCCTAACCCACGCGGGCGCGTACGCTGGTGTGCACGGCGGGATCCCGCTTTCTGTTGGGCGTGGATAGATGTTCCGTTCCGGGGCTGGTGCTGGTGCTGCACCGCGTGCGCCCACGGTTTTATTTTCTTTTCTCATGTCGTGGATCGGCACGGCACGCGTCCTCGTCACTGCCGTCGCTCTCGCGGCCACCTCGGCTACTTGTTTTCCCCCTGCTTGCTTCCATCCCTGTCGTTGTTGCTCCAGCTGCTTTCGTGTGTTTTCTTATCAGGGAAAGGAAGCGAATTGTTAAAACATTTGGCGACAGGGAGACCGTGCGCTCCCACGGCACCGCTCCGACGGACGGACGGGCGGCCGGGAGCCAACCCAACCGGCTTTGTCCAGCCGTGCACTGCTTGATGATTAAACTATTTGGGGGAGGCGATTAGGCTTTATTAGTAGTCACTAGTCACCTGGTCACCTGGTACCCCATTTTAATCCCCAGTCCACGTCATAAGCCTCGCCATCTGTAGCTAGCTGACATGAACTACTCCTACTCACTGGGTTTTTTCAATGAGGCCGCCGAGGCCGAGGCCCAAGCAAAGGGCCCATACAAAAACCTCCTGAAATTCAAGTTTATTTCAGACTCATGTAAAAACAAAGCTTCAATTTCTTCGCTCAGATTTGAGAAACCCTTGATAGATGTGCCGTGTCACCATTAATCCTCGACGTTCCTCGCAGAAGAAAAAACGTCTCGAAAGAAAAAAGATGGCGCGGTAAAGTAATGGAGTGTAGGACCTACGGATCCCTGCAGCGGGAAGTAGTAGTAGTACTTAGTCTTGTTATGACACTTAACTATCAGCAGTAACCGGCTAGCAGTACACATAAGAGTGGTGTGTCACTCATTAGGAGCATGTCGAATATGGTGCCGCGACTTGTCACGACCAAGACCAAGGACGACAACAATCTCGCAACATAGCAGGACCCTCCACACAAGGCCCGACTGTGTAACCCCCCTCTTAACTACATGTGTCATCTGTACATGAAACCCCTGCCTAGGTGAGCAACATAGCAGGACTGGCAGAGAGAGAGACTGTTTTTTTTAACCGAAACCCGTAGAACAATCGTTCTACGGTATGAATTAATTAAAATAAAAGTAACAGCTCAAGTCCTTTAACCTCGCGGTAAAATGGACAAAAATAATTCAAAGGCGAAAGTAATTAAAAAATAAACTCTCAGCGAAACTATTCCTCATAAATAACCCTTTCGGGTAGCGCCCGACGCGTAGGCACTATGCTACACAGTGTAGCGCCCATGTCTCAGGCACTAAACCGTGTAGCGCCATTGCCATTAGTGCCGGCGTTACGCCGCCCACCGACTCCCGCCCCGCTGAGCGGATATAAAATCCACGCCGGCCGCCCTTTCCCGACGCGCATCTCTCCCCGTCGCACTCCTCTGCCGCTGCTCTTCTCTTAGGCCACCGTGCTCCTCCGCCGCCCATTCCCCTCTCTCTCCCGTCGGTGGTGACGGCCAACCACGGCGCCGGAAGCAGCCACGGGGGTGGCACCACACCTGTCGGCTCGTGGCCGTCGAGCCTAATAGCTAGCCAGAGACCGTCGTGACTGGTACGACATCATGGTGCCGCCGTCAGCGCGCTTAGCGACGAGGTGGCATGTCACTGCCGACGACTATGCGACGCCGGGCCCCGGAGCCACCCTCGAGCAACAGCGCATGCACCCCGGTGGCCCATGGAACATCCTAGGTCGTCGCCGTTTCTGGGGCAGGGTGTGAGCTCTACGCCGTCCTTCGCGAGTACCGGTGTAGGGCCATCCGCGGCTATGCACCCCTCGCACTCCCCGCACCTCCCGCGTCCCAGCCCGTCCAGGCAGCGCGTGTTATGTCGTGTGTCGGCCGCCGTGCACGTGCACCCCCCCCCCATCGCGCCTGCAGCCGCCTCCCCTCAGGCCCAGCTCCCGCCGGAGCTAGGGGCGCTGAAGGAGGCGGGCGAACACGAGGACATGCGGGGTTTATCCGCGACTCGACCACGACGCCGGGCTGGATTCCACAACCAGAGTTCGTAAACCCGGCGGATGAGCCGGGGTACACGAGGGCGTCGAGGGAGTCGGTGGAGACGCTGGCGCAGGAGACCGCGAACGCGGACGTATTTTTCGGCTACTTCGGCGACGACGACGGCAGCGCAGATGACGGTGACAACAGATTCATTGATCTCTATGGGAGCGGGAGCGACAAGGAGTAGTTAGGGTTTTTTCGAATGAGTTTCATTGAAAACATTGTAAACATCCTAAAATTTGAATGAAACTTGTGATGTTTGAGTGAATTGTGGAATGTTTTGAATTGTTGTTATGAAACTTTAGTTGTTTGTTTGAATGAATGTTTCTTATATTTTTTTTGTTTGAATTATTGTTGGGAAATAGTTAAAAAGGAAAGCCCGGTGCACGTAGCTCCCATTTGGTCACAAGGCAACAGCTTTACCGCTGCACCAAGGCTCCCCTTCTGTTGGGAAATAATTCTTTGTATTTTTTTTATAAAAATAGGATACACAACAAGGGAAGATATCTACAACATCAGCATGTGTAGAAAGAAGATATCTAGTAATATCACAAGCAAATTTAGAAGAATGATCACATTAATTTGGTGAAAGATGCTGGATTGAGCAAAGACAGAACCATCATGCATGATATTGATCTTGGGGCAAGCATAATACATGAACCATGCATAAGGTCTTAACATACACCGGGTCTAAACATCAACTTGCATCATCTCTTACTACTACATAGATCAGCTTGCAGGCTCTTCCACTTCTTCAATCCATTTTGCACTTCTTTGTACTTCCATCTGTTAAACAATGCAGGTATCAAGTAAGAACTAACTATATAACTCTCGCAAAAAAAAAAACTAACTATATAAGTTTTATCTATTTTCTTTGTAATGTTTTATCTATTTCTCTTTATTTTGCCATGTACAAGTAATACCAAGTTAAAGAAAATTGCCGTATTTTCTAGAATAACATGGCAAAAACATTGTACAACAAATCAAAAAAGGATCTTCAGTGTGTACATTATATGCAAAAAATAGACATAACTTTGCCATGTTTAAAAAAATCTATAATGAAATTGTCATGTGACAAATTCCCACGATTTTGTAAAATAGATGTAAAATTGCCATGTGAAAGAAGTATAAAACATTCCAAAAATTGCCATGGTCTAAATATACAAATAACAACACATGTCAAATATAGGATTTTTTTTACCATTAAAAAACATGAAATGTTTTTCAAGTTTTTTAATTGACACGTGAAAAAATTAGAAGATTTGATCTTTAACATAGATGGCAAATGTAGCAAATTGCCAGGGGCACATGGCAAATGTAGGACATTTGTTCTTTGAAAAGAGCTGAAAAAATAGTAATTTGACAAAATTAGGAGAATTGTCATGTGTTTCTCATTCTGAGCAAGTACTTATGCATGCTTGCTATGTGTTTGTTAGGGCCACATGGCAAAATTCAGTACATTAACAATATTAATAATATAAAAATGACGAAAATTCAACGCTTTCTTTCTAAGTACACTAACATTGGGGACTACTAAACCCTATGCACAAATTTTCTACATAAGATGTCTATGAAAGACTATCTAACTAGATTAACATTGAGGCTTGGAGATTGGATATACCTCTACTGCACCTCGGTGGAGCGTGCATTCCTCGGAGAGCGGCGGGAGAAGGGGGGGAGAGCGATGAGGTAGGGCCACCTCCTTTGCATGCAGCCTCCTCCTATGCAGATTGAATGACGAGGCAGCAGGGAGAGCGATGACGCATGTCGCTTCGCCATGACCAGCCACGTCCAGAGCCATGCCATGGCCAACACCATCGTCAACGCCGTGGCCGCCCTGATCAGCGCCCTGGCCAGCGCCATGACTCGCTCCATCGCCATACAGGCTAGACTTGTAGGCCCTCCAGCGGTACCTCTGCACCGGATCGTCACTCTCCGCATCCATCGTCGCCCAATAGAGGTACTCCACTGGAAAATCATGGTTCAGGCGCATGGTGGCCTTCTCCTCGTCCACAAGACAACCGGCGATGCCGATCGCCTCCTCGTAGAGCATCGTCGGGTCACGGAACCACGAGCATATCTCGCGCAGCCGGGCCAGCTTCTCCGCATCGCCAGCGGCCACCCGAACAAGGATTAGTGCCAGTGAAGGAGTGATCTCCATTGTGGCTTGCGGATTGGACGGCGACGGCTAGGAGATCGATTAGCGAGGGTTAGGGATTTGGGCGAGCTTGGGTGAGGGATTTTAGATGGACAAAGAGGAGTTGTGGAGTGGAAGCGGTTGGCTTGAAGTGGTGCACTGGACACGGCTGGCTTATTGAATAAGGCTGCGGCGATTTGACTACTCTACAGCCGACATGTGGGCCCGACGATGCAAGGTGTGTGTGGGGGGATGGCGGTGGAGCACGGTCTTTTTTGAAGAAAGCTAGGGGTTTCCCACAAAAGGGCAGCACCACACAGGAGCACCAAAGCGACCGACCGTCAAGGGGACCATATATAGGACCATAGTTGTTACGTATTTTTATATGTAGAGACTGTACTATAGGGCGTGTTTGGTTGCCCGCATAAGGTCCAACCAGGCCCGCGCGGGAAGGATCCGGCCTGTTTGGTAGCCTGCATACATTATTGGGCCTGCATCGCACGTTTCTTAAAGCATATCTGGGCCTGGCTCGCTGGAAACCCAGGAATCGGCAGTTTCTGTGGAGCCAGGCCGAGCGGAAGCGCAGCAAGCGGGCCCCTGCACGAGAAGAAAAGAAGAAACGGGAGGGATGCCAGCTGTTTACGTGGTGTCTTCTTCAACCTCTAGTAAGCTCCTCTATAATCTCCTCTCTTCCATGTCCCTCTAATCTACACAACGGTGCTTCAATTCGAGGTAAGCTCTACACGAAAAAGATGCACATCGATGCTACGGTTCCATTCAGGCGATCGGTTTGGATTCGTCGACCGTACATGCTCAATCTCTTGTTCCCGTTTGGAGCCGTTTTGGACGAATTTTGTCAGATTCGTCTCACATGATCGATTGTTTGAAATTTCCTTTGACCAACAGCCTAATCTCGCCGTTCTGCACAACATTCGTGTTGCAAGTTTCCTGTTTCGACGATCGTAGACGAGAAGATCTATATATTTCTCATGGCTGTACATATGAATATGTGTACTGTGATTTAAGACACTGCTTAATTATTCCTCTAGTCGGCGTGGTTTCTCTCGGTCTCCTCTCTCGCATCTTGCTGCGGTAGCGTCATCGTCGCCGTCGTTCATCTCGGCCTTCTTTTCATGATCCTACTGCAGTTCAGCCGCCATGGCGCGCACACTGACGGAGTTCTTCTCCTCTGTTCTCTGCCATCGACGGGGTCGATCATCTCGGCCTCCTCTCTCTCGTCCCACTACTACACTGGAGTCGTTCCAGCGTCGATCATCTCGGCCTCCTCTCTCGTCCTACTGCACAGACGATACCATGACGCGAGCACTGCATTCTCCTCCTCTGCCCACTATCTTTGCGCGAGCACCGCAACTAGTTCGTCGACGGTGTCGCTCGCCGTGCCGCCGACGGGGTCGCTCGTCCACGACTCCATGCTCGTCATGTCGGACACGGCGCCAGGGCCACTATCCACCGCAGTCGCCATGGTCCGGCGCACACTGCATTTCTTCTCCCACTTTCTCTGCTATCTCTTAACCCTGTGTGCTAAGTGCAAGTGCTAGCTCTTAATCATACCCCATACGGGCAACCAAACAGCGTGTAGTTGCATGCGCCGAGACAATGCAGGCAACCAAACAACGTACCAAAGTTGATCCCCTAATGCAGGAAGTCCATATGCAGGCAACCAAACAACTCGCAGATGTCGCATATGACGCTGTTTTTCCATAGCCAGGCTGGGTTGAGATGTCTATTCAATGCAACTACTATTCAGTACGGCAACCAAACACGCCCCGTAGTGTTTCTCGAGTTGCAGTAGGCAAGTGTTACGCGCCAGAGACTTGGAGGACCACATGTGTAATTTTCTCCTCCAAGAATGGCAAAACGCAGCTAAGATGGATGGATGAGATGTAAATTTACAGAATAGTACTATGAAACTACACATTTCACGAACACATGATTTGGACAGAGTTCCTACGCTCCCAATCCCCAAGCATATGGTTCGGAATCTTGTGCCCAAAAGAATCTGCATGTCACTTCGACCAGATTACACATGGCCAATCCACAACACAAGCTTAATGAGAAATGACCATGCACACCTGTACTATACAAGTTGCCATGACACAGCCACTTGGGCTCTTCCAAAGCATTAAATTATGGACAGAGGATGCAAATCTTGCATTTCATCCCATTTATAGACATATCTATTTGTTTAGAAACGGGGACTACATAGGCCACGGACATGACTGTTTCTTAATGCCCCCTACACCCAAAGGAGAACTATAACAAAAAAAAAAGTGTCATTGTCGCCTCAGATGCATAAAGGAGTATTTCTCTAAATGATTGCCCTGTCAATCATAAACCTACAAGTCAGCTCAACACAAAAGAAAAGAGGGTTTCTTCTTTCGGAAGTTTTTTTTCTGGCAAATTGCATTTTTGTTTCGTTGTTGACCTCACAGCTACATGTATAAAATGTAGTAGAAATTAATCGGGTCACACAAGGTGAGCAATACTCTGCAATAGAACTACGTACATGATTACCATACACAGCAGGATTTTGTAAACATTATTCAGTGTGAACCCCTTCACACTTCTCTCTGTAAAATGTTGCTAGATGAATAAAATCTTTTCATGTTAAAAAAAAGGGCAAAGGAGGATACAAAAAAAAACATATTCAACTATTGGTGCACCATACCATACAGATACAGGCAGACGAAAGCGTACATCTACCACAAATAACCCCCCCTCCCCATGATGAAGCATGAGAGGGACATTTCAACCAAAAGTTATGAGATGCTGCATCCAACGACCAATAGAAATGGACCTAGGTTTTTGGGTGTCACGCAAGGCGGACGCCAGGTACCAACCTGATTTTGCAGCAGGCAAATCAAACCTTCCAAATACAGATAGAACATTGCTTCCAAATTCCACTAAAAAAAGAACATTGCTTCCAAACAGATATGCGAATCATGCATCCATTTAAGGTTTTGGCAGTGCCAGCGCAGAATGTAAAAATTATTCGACAACTCTGCTGTTTCAGTCTCTTGCCCACCTTTACCATGCTTCTGAAACAGTTCTATCAAAAGATGCAGACACACCTTACTGCTACTCTTGCCTATTTTGTTCATAAGTATTGAACAGATTACGAAACTCCACATCCACATCCTTCGATGAGTTTCACATTTTGTCAAGTCAAACACTGCACCACCATATCTATTTCTAAGTTTTTCTTTCCCTTATGAGGAAGGAGAATGTCCATTACCCATGCCTACATCGAACTCAACAGAATGTCCATGGGCCGCATAAAATAAATTTTAAGGAAAACTATATTTGTACTGCAAATTCTCCTCTGAGCTCATTAACCTCAAGCAGATAATCGTGGGTCACCTGCTGGCATCTGCTTCCTCTGGCGTAACTGTCAAAGTCACAGGTACATTGTTCGCCCTTTTAACAAGAACTTTAAATGGCACTCCAACCTTGTCCCCCATGATACCAATGATCTGCAATGTATACTCTCTATTAACTTGTCTGCACAAATATCCCTCAAAAAGAAAAACTCATCCGCACAAATAAAAGGATAATTTGACCCCCCCCCCCCTCCCCCCTCCCTGAGTTGAGATTTGAGAATTCGATGCACAGAACACTAGAATAATAACCCCAGAAGCGCATGAACCATGTTAGGCAACAGGCACCAGAGGCCACTATTCTAGCATCAGGCTTAATTCCATATCACGATCTAACATGACATAATTACTTCTTTCAAAATAAGGAATATTGCAAGTGATAGAAATTTAAGAAACCTCCACATAACCAGAGGTTACCCTAGTTACCTCTTTGATCGTTTCCACTGGTTTACCATCAAATTCAGTGACTACGTCCCCAGGAGCAAATCCTGCACGTTCGGCTGGCGAGCCTGGTGTAACCTGGTAATCCACTAATCCAGTATCAGCAACTTAGCATGGCCTAACTATAATCAGAATAAATAATAAGTCAGAAACAGCAGGAGATATAAGAAAGAAAGGCATTGAACTGTGATAATTAGAATTGTACAGCAAGTTTAATTCAAGCACACCACAAAGTCACAATTATAAGAATAAATAATAGGTCAGAAAGAGCAGGAAATATATGAAAAAAAAGCAATGAACTGTGATAACTAGAATTGTAGAACAAATTTAATTTGAGCACAGCAGTCAGAAACCTAAGAGTGAGTCTTCTGGGCTGCAGAACGTCTCATCACGGCACAAGACGAATTATGAATAGCTTACCATTGGAACAAGCACACCTTTGCTTACATCTGGGAAAGAACTTGATCTTTCTTTAAGTTGCGCAATGACCATTGGATTAAGATCAAGCATCTTCAAACCAAGCCACGGGCGTACAACTCTCCTGCATTGCACAATAGAAAGTAACATCATGCTGGATTTCAGTTAAATTTGTGTAATACTGATGTTCATTCATCACTAATCGGGTTACTCGAGTGGTAGAACACAAACAAATAAGAGTTAGATAATTCGATCAATCGCATTTTTATCAAGTGACCTTTCAGTATCTCAATCTAAGTTACGAGTGGACTAAACCAGGACAAGTTACCATGTGACAAGTATGGGCGATAATTTGAATATGGTTTTGGCATCAAATAGTTGAGTTGTCACAAAATGATAAATAACGTGAACAGAAGTTGATTCCCACACAGAGTAAATTATAGTATAAGATATCTACAAAATAGGAAGCAAGTGTATCACTAGCATTGGCATATTGCAACAGAGACAAAACGATTGGAGGTAATTGCATGGCCATGTATGTTCTCATACTTCGCTGTATCAGTGTGCACGCTTCATCTTGAACATTATACTTGGTGGTGGTATGCGTGTGGTAACATTTAAGTAATCCAAAAGAATCTACTTACAGAAGGTAAATGCAGACTGACTACCTATAAACTAACTTCTTGTATACAAAGCGGAAACACCATCATCATACGACTTTCACTTACCTCATACTCCCTCCGTCCGGAAATACTTGTCATCAAAATGGATAAAAGGGGATGTATCTAGATGTATTTTAGTTCTAGATACATGTCTTTTTATCCATTTTGATGACAAGTATTTTCGGACGGAGGAAGTACAATGCATGTTCTAACATCATTCCAAAAGTGTAGATAATAGCCTAAAGTTAAATAAAGAAATTTCTGAAGGCAAGGTGAAATACAAGACAGTGCAATAGTTAAATGCAACCTGAGTCATACAACTAAAGGCATACCCATTTTTCTTGAAGTGCTCCACTATTTTCACGACATAGTCAATCGGTACTGAAAAGCTCAAACCATCAGCATCCCTAAGTTTCATCACATTAACTCCAATGATCTCGCCATCGAGGTTCACAAGAGGACCTCCAGAGTTACCCTGCAGCATGCAAATGCGTCCACAGTTTGTTCTAGAGAAACTGAGACCGAACCAAAAGCACCAAGGAAACAAACCACATATGTTTGCATTACATATGTATGAGGCTACATTGGCAAAAACAAAATAGATGAACCAAGGAAAAACTTAAACAAAAACAAAGGTTGCCCTGTTCTTCAATATTAGTCCAAGAAGAAAGCAGATACACAAAATTTAATTCCGTAATACTCCCTCCGTTCCTAAATACTTGTCTTTCTAGGCATTTCAAATGACTATCACATATGGATGTATGTAGACATATTTTAGAGTGTAAATTCACTCATTTTACTCCGTATGTAGTCACTTGTTGAAATGCCTAGAAAGACAAGTATTTAGGAACGGAGGGAGTAGAAAGCAGGTAAAAATTAATCGATACTGACATCTATGGTCACCACCCGAGTGACAAATGGATCAGAATAGAAAGTTGAACGTTGCAACAGGAAGGTGCACAGTAGGTAAATAGCTTAAGCTGCTACTATCTTTTTTCAGATTTGCTACTGTAATTTCTAATGTTTTCCTCAAAACTGTTTGGTGCATGGTCCTCATTAGTCGTCTGTTGCTCTCCGGCCTTGGCCCCGGCTGAGCCTTGTCTCTTATTTCGTGTGTGTTTTGGGCTTGTTGAGCTGTGCCCTCAGCAGTACCTCTGGATTTATTATTGTGAGACTTGGGTGTGTGTGTTCTGAACTAGTCCTTGTATGTGCTCTTGGCGGTTTGCTTTATTTATAAAGCGGGGCGAAAGCCTTTTTCGGTATGGTCCTCATTCTGATAGGGTGCAGTTAGGAATATCTTTCCCAATTCATGATTTTTCAAAGCTATATTGTCCCAACACAAATTCAAATACATTTATACATTCAGTGTTAGTGTTTCCAATCATTATTTTTTTCATATCTCCGCATGTTCACAGAAGAAGGAAAAAGAGTGTGATGGCTGGTAACAAGACCTAGTAAAATGACATAATAATTACCAAACAGATCAGAATATCCAAGTGCACGAAGGATGTGCGCTAAAATCATGTCCAGGAAGATGAGGTCAAAGGTCTTACGATATTGATGGCACAATCTGTTTGCAGATACTCCCTTCGTATTCCTCCAAGACCCAGATCACTACTTTTCCGGTCAACACAACTACAGGAAAATGGGGTGAAAGTGGAACATTGAAGTCAGCAAAATAAAGAGCAAGTTTGGGGATCAAAAGTGGACCAGTAGTGTTAAAGATAGCCAGGGGATGAGATAAAATTAAAGCAAAAAAGGGTCAGTTTTAGGGAAATCTTAACCTTACAATGCCAGCTGTAACTGTATTCTGAAGAGAAAGTGGGCAGCCCAAAGCAACAACCCAGTCACCTGGTCGAAGCTTACATGAGGATCCAAGTCTTGCAGCTGGTAAAGGTGTCTTGGACTTGATCTTCAGAACAGCGATATCTGAGTGGTGGTCAAAATTGAGAACTACGCCTTCAAATTCACGACCATCTTGTAAACTCACACTAACCTGTTATAATTGACCCATTTTTAGGCAAGATTGAGGAAGCAAACAAATATCTATACTATTTAACTGGATGAACCAAGATGCTGGCACAACATTTTAACAGTATAAGGAAGAGGATAGAAGTGTAAGTAAAAAATCTATCTTAAGCAGAGCTACGATGTGGTAATTTGTTAGGAAAAACACTGAATTGTATATACTATGGCTTGGGTCAAATTTGACCCTATAAAATTCCAGAACTTCAACCTTGGTACTTAGGTTATAGACTACTGTCCATTTTTATAGGGTTATCGACTGTTATTGACTGTTCTAGTGTTCCATAACTTGAAAGAATGATAAAGGACCAAGGACAGTCCATTCATCCATGTATAATCAAGAGACATATTCTAACTTCAATTCTGTTATAATTGGTCACAACGCATCTGTCCTATTCTGTAAAGAAAGTGATGCGGGTAGAAACAATGAATATGAGTTAGTTCAAAAGCTTCCACTTTGCGAGATTAGAGAAGTTTCTCATGTCAATTTTTCTTCCTCCGATGTACAGAATGAGAAAAAAAGGTGCTATGACTAACAATGATATGCAATTCATTTATGTGAACCTTTACCAATTACAAAGAGATGGTCTCAACTAGCTGTGATGAAGGTAGAGAAGCATTGTTTATACTTCATACACATCAACCTCAACAGTCAACAACAACTGTCTATGGAAGTATAGTAAGTGATAGTAACCTCAATACTAGCATTCGAGATTTATCAAGCATCATAACCAACATATAATATACACATCTATACTGATAGCTCAACGCTGCTCCAAATTCAGAGATATTCTAAGAGTGAGGGGAAATGGCTCCCTTTATGAACAGTAAATTCTAAAGAAATACTTGGAATTATAAAAAGTCACACATATTTTGAGTCTTTGATAAGCCTGCAAATTTGTACAAAAAATTAACAGTTTTGCGCACTAATTTTTTCCAAGCCATAAAAAAGGAGACAAAACATTAATAGCACTAAATCGTTTTTTAATAGGGTGCATAATTAATTCCCCCCCCCCCCCCCCAAATAAAGTTTGTAAGCACATAAGAATACATTTACATCCATAAAGCATTTTGATTTATTATTTCCTTTACACCCAGGAACAGGTGCTCCAGGTTAGAGTTTTAACTTTCCAGTGTTTTAAGAACTTCAACAAGTCATATCCATGCATCATAATACTAGTTTCATTTGTTAATGATAAGCATTGTACAGTATTAGCAATTAAAAACAATAAGGTGTGCGTCAATGAGGCAGCCTCGCCTATGCCACGTCAATTTTACTGTGTTGAAGGGGGAGAGTAAAAACCGCATCGACTGATCCATCCTGCTCTCACACGTCTCCTCTCGTCTCCTTTCTCACGAGACCTCTCTCGCCCCGCGACTCCTCGCCGCCACCACCACTCACGACGGCCGATTCCGGCGAGTCCCGGCGGCGTGTGGCAGACCAACGACCTCCCCTCGCCCCTCTCCTTCCTCCCATCCCTCCAGATCCGTCGCCTGAGGCCTCCCACGCTCGCTCCTGACTCTCAGCGGTGGCTAGGGTTTCAGGCGCGGCGTCCCCTTCATCGCCGGCGAGGCTCTGACGGCCTATAGCGGCTCGTCTCCGTCGCCTCCCCCGACCCCCACCCCCCACGTGTGGCTCCGCCTCATGGATGTTCCTTCCGCGCCCGATGGCCATGAGATGATAACCCCATCAAGAGGTTCCTCCAGGAGGTCGGCACCTACGCCCTCGCCGTGTGGCCGCTGGACGAGGGTCTGGTCCGGTACGTGCTCGAGCACCCTTGTTCACCGCGCTCACAGGCCTCATCTGCAAGGAAGGTACTTCTGCAAGTACTGTGTGTGCTTAACTGCTTGTGAGTGGAAATGGGTTGTGGAATTTATGGTCCACCACGATTCCTTGTACTGCACTTGAGCTGATTTCATCAATGAGACCTTCATAATGTTCACTTCATGCATTCTGAATATCTGATTGAGTAGTTCTTTTTTTTATGTGAGAAGATTGAGTAATTCATTGGCTGAATCCTTGCACTGAATGATAGAAAAGTTAACTTTGTGAAATGTGTCTGACAACAAATGCCCTCACAGGTCTCTGCTATGGTAAGCTGGAAGCTGACATCTTTGACGTTTGTTGTCCCCATCCTTGGACAAGACTCACTTCCTCCACGCCCTCTTGAAGAGTTATGTATTTCCTGTTCATTAGCTATTCTACAAAACCTGTTCATTCGTAATTGGTATCAACCAATTAACTGGCATCATCACATAACATAACTGTAATGTAGTTTGTCTTAGTCTGAGTTTTTGTCTGTCGTGTGCTTGCAACCGCATCGGTAAGTTCCCTGGCTCCCAAATGAACTATACTATACTTTCTCTGGTGTAAATTCATAGCATGCTCATGTAAACGAACACCACCTTGCGGATAGAACAGGTTCATCGTGCAACTCTGGAAGATGGCAGAGAAGTAGTTGTGAAAGTTCAGCATGATGGTATCAAAAGAGATCATACTAGAGGTTGCTCTCAAGGGATTTGCCAAGTAAGTCCCGCTCACCACACCACGAAATTTGGCCTGGTGGATTCGTTAAATCCACCAGTACAGTGTTCTGATGCGCATTTGTTCTTGCAGTTTTTTCAAGGAATCAAGCGACGAGGATTATAGGACACATAGAGAAGCTCATGGAGTACCAGCAATCTATTTCAGTACCTCTCAAATTGCTAATTTTGATTGGTCCATATGGATGCCTCACATAGCAATAAAGAAGGATTATAGGTTCATTAATATAGTTGAAGAGGAAGACGAGGTGACACATTCATAGGCTTAGATCCATCAATATTTTATGAGCTGTATGGTCTCCTCCGTCCCATAATATAAGAGAGCGTTTTTTGACACTAATGTAGTGTAAAAAACGCTCCTATATTATGGGACGGAGGAAGTAGTATTTAAAGCAAGAAAGTACCTTACATTAGTGATGCTGCATCAGGTTAGCCAGATGTATATGATTGCACCACTTGATCTGCACTTCTCTATATTATATAATGTACTGAAGAAGCATGTCACAGATGATGCGGACTACAAAGCAAGTTATCTTAGCAGGTAGTTTCTATCATGTATATTCAAGACTTATAAACAATTATCATATGCCTCTGCACCAGTGAATTCATCCCCCTCCTCGTCCTCTCTACTCCATTCGAGCTCTAACCCTCACCTCTATTTCGGTCTCTCTTAGATTTGGTGCAGCGGCCGCCTCTCTCTCTCTCTCTTGATTCAATCCCCCCAAAAAATCTCATATTTGGTTCTGTGCCTACAAGGTATCCGATGAAAGAGCCTGTACATATGTGATGTTTATATTCGTACATAGTACCTATTATCTGTCTTTTAGTTTCAGTCGATTTCTTTAATTTTGTGGCATTTTCAATTTCAAGATGTTACTTCAGGAGCTGAAGTAGAAAATGAAGGCTGTTGCGCGGATGTTGGTCTGGAGCACCACTCAGAGGCCTTGTTATCGAGTGGGAGTATCAGAAGGTAATGGGAGGTGATGCCGAGTGGATCGATGACAGTTGTGCCGTGTTTCCCCTCCTCACAGACGCTTCAGAACGACATCTCAACATGGCATCGGTGGAGGAGAGGATCACTGTCGTGCGCCTAGTTAAGGGAACAGGCTGAGGTCCTCATTCGACCTTAATTTCAAGGTAGCTTTGCTGCTTAATTACATACCCTCCTAGCTAGCTAAAAAGAGACATTAACTTTTGCGTGTGCAGAATTGTGTGAGTTGTTAGTGAAAGTTAGTAGAGCTTGCTTAATCATGATGTAGTAATTAGTGCACTGCTGCTTGTGTAAAACACTGTAGGATTGAACATAGCCAGGATATAAAAATGACCACTATGCTAAAGAGGCTTATTCTATATCTTTATGTCAGTTACATACACTGTCTAAATGCTTACTTCCTAATTTTCCTTCACATTTTTGTGTCCTTCCTCTTAGCCTTTAGGTAGGCTAGGAGGCGGGTAACCGCCGCCACGAGCATGATCCCCTCCTTGCTGGCGGTCTCAGCGACAGCTTCGTCGCCGTATGGAACCCGCCGCCGCCGCCGCCACGGCCACCACCGCGTCCGAGAGGAGCGGCACACCAACTCACAACAGGACTTCCTCAGCTGGTTTACTCTCTTTTTTTCTCCGGTTTCATGCTTTGCGCAACATGTCTGGTGTCACTTGGATTTTGGTTGAGCTGTGGGGCTGAACCGCGGATCTGATCCAGATTATTTCAGCCTGGATTTTGTCTTCCTTTCTACCTCCTATTTCACTTTTGGTTGGTTCTTCTTGCTTCTGCTGCTCTTTTGCAGTTTTGGCTGGTTGCTAGGTGTTTGTTCCTTGGACTCTAGCTATCTCATTTTTCTTCCTCTTTCTCCTTTTGTTTTTCTTTTCTTGGTTAGAATGAATTGTTTATGGACTGTTCTGCATATACTGATTTTGGTGTCAGCTCAAGGTAAAAGGCAAAGGCTGAAGGTAAGAAATCATCATTAGCTAGGTAGCCGCACATGGTCTGGTTTCTTAGCATAATTTGGAAGTACCAAATGCACTACTCAATATTAGTACTCATTTAAAAAATATGCCACTGTCTTGTTTGTCAATTCCATTTTATTAATCTAGAAGAAACCTAGAGCAGATACTAACACTTTAGATAACACTTATACCTAATACAATAGTTAAATATGACTTCAATATCTGAATTAACAAATGGAATTTATATTGCGTTGAAGCCAGATATATGAATACCCTCAATGGTTACTAGTGTTTCTTACACAAGTAAGAAAGAAAGCTTAATATTTATCTAGAATGGAATATAGAATCAAGAGCTTGGTAGTAAAAATTGAAAATCATAAATCAACGGTGGATAGAATCACAGTTAACTAAAATGATCAGGCGCTATTTCTTTCCTTATAGTATTGAAAGTTTTGTTAGTGCCAATGCATCTGCATACAGAGTTGTGATATTTTCCAATTGAAAGGTAGCAATGTCTGAACCTAAATGGTTGCCATACAGTTAACTTCGGTGTTTGTCTAATGCTTATTTAACTTAAATGACCTGATAATTGATGCACATCTGTTTTCACCCTTTATCCTGAAGAATTGTTGCATGCTCGTGTTGTGTGCTTACACCTAAGGTTCATGTAACCGGTTTTCTTTCTGGTTATTGTCAACGGAAGCAGCTGATAAATATGAATTCAGAGGAAGCAGCTTATAAATAGGGACACTACTGTTACTATTTCTCTAGGTACTCACTTTTCTTGCATTTTCCTTTTATTTTCTTGGATGCAGGGGCTGGCTGCTTTGTGTACCCTGCATATAGCAGAGTAGCAACTGAGTTACATATACTGAGAGCACGATGAATAATCAGTATCTACTGGTTGCATGGACACTAGGCCCCGCCGTGTTTCAGTCCAAATATATCCACTGAACAATTGTTTGGATGCAGTCTATTTTTGTTTCTTGTAGTGTCAGTTCAAATAGGCGTCAAGAATAGTGCCAAAGATGGTTAAAGGCTAGCATGCCAGTATTGTAAATTTAGTTAGATGGATCTACACATTGGGCACCATTGCTGAATCATGAAAAACATAAATGATTTTAGTTTTCTAGGTTGTTGGTCGGTATACCCTAAATAGATCATCCATTTCATGGTCAGTTTGCTTAGTTGTATGTCGGCATAGCCCTGATATGATCATTTGTTTTCTGCTCGCCATGGATGATTTATTCCTGTTTTGATTGGAGTGCGTCGTTAGTCTAACTTCTAACTAGCATATGCACACACTTTTTAAGAAAGCCAAGAGGGAAAAGGGAAAACTATTACATGTGTCTATCTATCCAAACAACATAAATCGAGACTTTTATCTTGCCAGAACTTCTTATTGTTGTGTTCATCTTCTTGAATACATCTTTTTAACGTCATCCTATTTTTATTCCAGTTGTTTACAGGTCACCCCTTTGTTGATTGTTGTTGGGTGCCCAAGCCATTAGAAAAGAGTGATGCCTCAATCAAGGTAGATCCGAGGATAGAACCTAGGGTGGCTACCATCGATGGTGCTAGCCAGCAAGCTCCTGGGTGACTCCTCGATGTTGACCATTGTTGGTTTCCTTCGTGGCTATTGTAAAATGGCGCTTCATATCTCACATTTCTATATCTGAATTTTTTTTGGGTCTCATGTTTATGTATCTGCGGGTTTGCCATACATTTGTATTTGAACACTTGTACACTAGCTCTGTATTTGCCTACGGTGCTCTCTTCCCTCTATCTGGTTATGACGTGAAAATAGGATTTGTAAGTCAATGGGCCTCACAGGACGCAGCTGCGGCTAAGACAAGGACATGTTGAAGCAGCACCATCCATTGTCGTGCTCCTCGACATTGAGAAGAAGTCACTCCCGAGTCGTCTATGTACCACCTCCAGGTATACCAGATGTTTCTACTATTCTTCCTGCCCCTTCATCCATGGTCTTTGTACTACATCATTAGTTTTAATTATTGAGGCACAAGAATAACCTGTATGTCATGTATATGCTTCTTTGATAGCAGGTTATTAAATGCGGATAGAGTAACTTGTGCACTTCTTGCTGCATGTATCCTCGTCTCTGTTCTTAGGAGATATGCTGAACAGTATCTTCCTCTCGTTGCTTTGCAGGGCATGTCAAGAACTGGTAGCCAAGGATCTCCATGGAACTGAGTGGCATTTATTGGTGATTTTACAATTTGAGCATTCAGTTTGAAGCCCCTTTAAATTTCCAGTCGTTGTGTTCTTATAGTTTTGGTGTAGCACTTCATGTCACAATTGAATACTGAATTCATTACTTCATGAATATGTGTTGCCTCTTTCCCTCTGTCTGATTCTATATCATGCCTTCCAGTGTTTTGTGTTTCAGATGCCCTAATCTCCTTTTATTTGAGTGTCATTTATTTAGCTCTTTTAAAATTTGTAGTGCAACTTCTTACTTAAAGATAAAAAAAGAAATTGAAATGGGCGGCTGCCAACCTGGCACCGCCCAACTTCCTCTCAGGAGGCGCCACAAGGTGGCGCCCCAATCCCTAGTGTCAGCCGTAATGGATAACACAAGATGAACACAAAAAGTACTGGTAGTGCCAAGTTACTAACCTTCCCCTTTAGACCTGGTTTTGTGCTTTGAAAATCTGTAACAAGATGGGCACATGTCAATATGGTCCCATCTGGATCTATTATAGTCCCTGATCCAAGGCTCTTCTCTCGCAACCATCCATTTTCTACAGAAATAATTGCACAAGTTTACAACATATAGCTAGTGAAACTGGTCATAAGTTTTAACAATTTCCGTTGCAGCTACATTCCCACCTTGCATACAAGAAATATTCACCACAGCAGGACCAACTGCAGCTGCAGCATTGGCAATTGAGTTTCTGCCTAGACATCCTGGGCAACATCTCGAATCATCAGAGTTTCCACCAGAGGCATGGTTGCTCAGGTTTGCGGGTGGAACCGATGCAGATGCAAAAGAGTTTAGTATAGGGAAACTCCCTGTAAAATCCCCTGTACACAAAAATTTGAATACAATGAGATTTTTAAAAAATTAAGCTCTTGGTAAAGAGCAAGATATGGAGGCATTATTGGGCGAAACAAAGTGTAACACACACAGCATTTCTGTGAAATATATGTGCTTACAAATAGTGTTCTAATGTCCAAATGCAGGCCTCCACCAAACTGGTCTCCAACTATGTTTATTAATATATAACATCGTTGAATCCAGAGTCCAGATAACACCTCAATTCAGCTAAACTACTCGCTCAGAACAGTTGCACATCCATTAATAGCATTTACTACGTACTCTCAAGAAATCATCACGTAATAAGGTAAAAAAGGAAAAGATATATGACGGCAGACAAAAAAGGGATTTACTGCCCTAAGACAACATATAAGAAAAGAAGCTAAACCACAGTCACATCATTTGAGAACAGTTGTGCCCCGAGACAGAATTTATTTTCCAAGAAATGTTCTTACACTTCTCCCAGCAAAGAACTTCAACAGTATTTTTTTTAGCAAAATACATAAATATGTTTTACCATTTGCAAGTCTATATCGACACTCTACAAACAATAGTATGAGTTGCGCTTGGATACTAATCACCTTAACCATCCATAAAATCAGAACGACTATAATTTTTTTGGAACTTTCCTTGCAATTGCTTACTGTGTTATGATTATGTTCAATGCATTTAGAGCTAATTAATCACATGTTTTGCTTTTCGCATTTCGTTTGGTTTTATGCATCAAAATTAAAACCCCTCAAACTCTGTCTCCATCTCCTCATATATCTCTCCACGGCATAATGAACGTCCCTTCCTCTGTCTCCTCAACAGCAGGCTTTAGTGCCAATTTGGGGAAACTAATAACCATCAGCAAGGATGATCTAGTGTCAATATTCCAACAAGTGTTCTGTGTTGCAAAAATAGCTAGCTTAAATAAACTAATAACCATTTGGTAGTTGGCACCACAGTCCACAAAGCATTCGATAGAGTACAAATGATTACCGATAATCTCGAATCAATGACACCCTGTTCAAACGTAGGTGATAACCGTAAACTAGCCCAGACAAGCAGATGACGCGACAGCAAACCGAACCTTGCCACGGCGCGAAGAGGGGGTTGCTGGAGAAGAGCCCCGTGGCGGCGGTGGACAGGAGATGGCGGAGCGGCGCGGAGGCAGACACGGTGACGACCGTGGCGGAGTCGCCGCGGTCGAGGAGGCGCCCGGCTCCCGCTGCGGCGGCGCCGGCGGCGAGGAGTAGGGCGGCGCGGCGCGGGTTGCGGAACATTCTCGAGCGTGCGGGAGGATCGCCTTGGACTTGGGAGAAAAGAAAAAAATATTGCGGGAGAAGAAATGTAGCGTGGTCTGTCTGCTCCAGGATGGTGGGCCGTACAGGTCGCCGCATCAGCTTGGGCTGGATTGAACTTGGACTTTTGACTTGGAAATGGAACTGGAAACTGGAGGACTTGTACGTATTTTTGATTCATGTATACTCCCTCCAACTACAAGTATTTCGGTATAGAGGTAGTATAAATCAACGAGATACCAGGTCACTTCCAGCTTTTTGGGTGTTGATGACAAGTGACTCATTGCATGTGCAACACTTGCCACAACGGTACAACCTGAGAGTTTTGTGTTTTTCTTTAGATTCATTTATAAAAAAGATTATATCTCTCGAATTGTGCGTTCGAATGATGAATAGTTTTCGCCGTTGTGTTTTTCATGTCGAGATCTTCGTAACTAGATACCATGTTAATATTTTGGATTTTTTAATAGAAATTAGGGACCAAAACGAAAAATACAAAAACATAAAACCAAAAAAGGAAGAAACCTGAAAGCACATTGTGTGCCTTTTCACTTTTTCAGGAAGCACAATTGAGATCCACGCGAAAGCACAACCGTGTTTTTCACTTTTTCAAGAAGTTATGCTTCACCATGAAGCACAATGTGCTTTCAGTTTTCGGGAATCACAACTTTGCTTCATGCTTCAGCACGCAATTGTGCTTTGTCACGCGGGTGTGCTGCACGAGAGAGAAAACAAGTTTTTTTTATGAAAAACCCAAGAAAAATCCAAAAACACGTGCACGAAAATTGTGCATTCGCGGGGTGCGCGAGTGTGCAACACATGACGGCAATTGGGTGCACCACACGGCGTGCTAGAGCACTCCCCCGGGGTGCCCATTGCGAGCCCCCCGCAATGGGTGTCCGTCACCTAGTTGCTCCCATAAAGCAGACTGGCTAAGGGTGAGACATCCTCTATGTGACGCATTCTGCATCGTTTCGCACAGAGTGAGCCCTTTGATTGGGCTGGCCCATTGACGCGAACTGTAGCTCTGTATAGGTTACTATAGCGACTCGGGCAGGTAGCGACATTTTTACTTGTTTTTTCATTCACTTTTTAGAACTAAGTATATTTAAATTTTTATGTCTTTTAAAAAAACTATAGAAATTTCAAAAGGTGCTAAAAAATCAAATTATTCTCAAAATTTCAAAAAAGTTCTCAAGCTTACAAAAATATTCACTGTTTTAGAAAAATATCGAAAAATCAAATATGTTCATGTTTCCAAAAATATGTTCTCAATTTCTTTTAATAATATTTTCGTGTTTTAAACATTTTTGAAAACAAAGGTTTTTATTTTGTTAAACGTGATTATTTTTTAGTAACATTTAGAGAAGGAAAAAAGGAAACAAATAGGGAAAAAACAACGAAAAAACCAGTCAGGAACCTTCCCAAAACCAGATCTTGCTTGCTACCTAAAATGGGCCGACCCATTTACCTCGTTCTTTCCCTCTCCCATGTGTGTGTTTTTGACGGCAGTTTGACGTATCATGCATCAAATAGGGAATACCGGCTAATGTACCGTGGTTTAAGCAACAAATAGTCGGACAAACGCCCATGCCAGTATGCCACTATGTGGGTCGGGCAGTCCATTTACATCTCCATTTTTTAAAATGTATATTACTAACAAGTTTTTTTAAATGTGGTGTCAAACAAATAGGAAATTGTATAGGAGAATACATTCATATTTGAGCTCGGAATGTTCTGTTCCCGAGCTCATTTGAGCTCGGAATAAATAGTAAAAAATGAAAACAAATAATTAAAATTCTGATTTTCTTTTTGTGATGAACTTTGACAATTTTTTTAAGTGTTTACAAAATTTCATCATAAAATCATATTCGTGGAAGTCATGGCAAAAAAAATCAGCACTTCAAAATGCTTTTGAAAATAACACTTTTGGAGCATTGATTTTATTTTTTTCGCCACGACTTCCACGAATGTGATTCTTTGATGAATTTTTTTAAGCACTGAAAACTTTTATCAATTATGCCCCAGAAAAATTTCAGATTTTTTTTCATTTTTTTTAAATTTACTATTCACCCGAGCTCATTTGAGTTGGAGCTCAAAAATTCTGCGACTTCTCATCCTTTTCACCATAGAAGCATTATCGCCATCGGTTTAACACTACTTTCTAGCTAGACGGTTGCATATAATCCTAATCAACGCTCAGAAGACAGACTGCGTATTGATCAACAAGTGGTGAGGTTACAGACTTACCGGGTTGTTTTGAGCATTTGCATGAGCAGGTGGTGGGGTTCCTGGATGCCCAAGCCTGTTGGAGTCAATGGGGATCACATCATGTAACAGACACAAATAATCAATATCCATATATAAGAAAGTAGTGTTAAACAAGCAGCGGAATACCTACAACCTGTCAGAAAAGTTAACAATTCACTGAATTAGACAACTGATAAAAGCGCGTGAAAAGGTACAGGATGTTGGCACCGAGGGAAATGAATAGATCCCTAAACCCTAATCCTTCAGTCCAAATGCCATATTCGCGCCTTCAGTCAGCCATGTCGGTCTCTCATTGGAACAGATCAAACCCCAATGAACTCCCTGTATCAATTGCTTAATACCCATGAGCTTCCTAGCACGAAAGGAACATGAGAAATCGGACGCCATAAGGTCGCCGGCGAGGGAATACGAGCAAGCGGAGAAGGATGATTTGTTCTTTTTTCTCTATCGAAGTGGAAGGGGAACATAGCGTGGGGGTGATGTGTTGGGGAACGTAGTAATAATTCAAAATTTTCCTACGTATCACCAAGATCAATCTAGGAGATGCTAGCAACGAGAGAGAGAGGGACTGCATCTTCATACCCTTGAAGATCGCTAAACGGAAGCGTTACAAAAACGCGGTTGATGGATTCGTACTCGCGGCGACTCAAATCGCGGAAGATCCGATACAAGCGCCGAACGGACGGCGCCTCCGCGTTCAACACACGTACAGCCCGGGGACGTCTCCTCCTTCTTGATCCAGCAAGGGGAGAGGAGAAGTTGAGGGAGAACTTCGGTAGCACGACAGCATGGTGGCGGTGGAGCTCGTGGTTCTCCGGCAGAGCTTCGCTAAGCACTACGGAGGAGGAGTTGGGGAGGGCTGCGCCTGGGAAGGGGTGCGCTCTCTCTCCCTCACTATATATAGGGGGAAGGGGGAGGAGGAGGCGCCCTAGGGTTTCCCTAGGGGAGGGGTGGCGGCCAAAGGGGAAACCCTAGATGGGTTTGGGCGCCCCCACCCCTAGGAAACTTGCCCCCCAAGCCGGGAGGGGCGGCTGCCCTAGGGGAGGCGCCCCACCTCTTCAGGTTACGTGAGATGGGGTGGGAGGGGCGCACATCTCCTTAGTGGGCTGGTGTGGCCCCTCCCCTTGGCCCATAAGGCCCCATAACGCTTGTCGGTGCCTCCGAAACTCCTTTCGGTCACTCTGGTCGTCACCCGGTACTCCCAGAACAATTCCGGACTCCAATACCCTTCGTCCAATATATCGATCTTCACCTCCGGACCATTCTGGAGTTCCTCGTCACATCCGGGATCTCATCCGGGACTCCGAACAACCTTCGGTAACCACATACTATTCCCATTACAACTCTAGCGTCACCGAACCTTAAGTGTGTAGACCCCACGGGTTCGGGAACCATGCACCACATGTTCCATGAATGATCTCACCGGATGAACCACGATGTCGGGGATTCAATCAATCCCGTATACAATTCCCTTTGTCCATCGGTATGTTACTTGCCCGAGATTCGATCGTCGGTATCCCCATATCTCGTTCAATCTCGTTACCGGCAAGTCTCTTTACTCGTTCCATTATGCATGATCCCGTGGCTAACTCCTTAGTCACATTGAGCTCATTATGATGATGCATTACCGAGTGGGCCCAGTGATACCTCTCCGTCATACGGAGTGACAAATCCCAGTCTCGATTCGTGCCAACCCAACAGACACTTTCGGAGATACTTGTAGTGCACCTTTATAGTCACCCAGTTACGTTGTGACGTTTGATACACCCAAAGCACTCCTACGGTATCCGGGAGTTGCACAATCTCATGGTCTAAGGAAATGATACTTGACATTAGACAAGCTCTAGCAAACGAACTACACGATCTTGTGCTATGCTTAGGATTGAGTCTTGTCCATCACATCATTCTCCTAATGATGTGATCCCGTTATCAACGACATCCAATGTCCATGGTTAGGAAACCATAACCATCTATTGATCAACGAGCTAGTCAACTAGAGGCTTACTAGGGACATGTTGTGGTCTATGTATTCACACATGTATTACGGTTTCCGGTTAATACAATTATAGCATGAACAATAGACAATTATCATGAACAAGGAAATATAATAATAACCATTTTATTGTTGCCTCTAGGGCATATTTCCAACAGTCTCCCACTTGCACTAGAGTCAATAATCTAGTTCACATCGCCATGTGATTAACACTCATAGTTCACATCGCCATGTGACCAACACCCAAGAGTTTACTAGAGACAATAATCTAGTTCACATCGCCATGTGATTAACACCCAAGAGTTTACTAGAGTCAATAATATAGTTCACATCACCATGTGATTAACACTCAATGAGTTCTAGGGTTTGATCATGTTATGCTTACGAGAGAGGTTTTTAGTCAACGGGTCTGCAACATTCACATCTGCGTGTTCTTCGCAAATCTCTATTTCATATTGTAGATGTTGCTACTATGCTCCACTTGGAGCTATTCCAAATGGTTGCTCCACTATACGTATCCGGTTTGCTACTCAGAGTCATCCGGATAGGTGTTAAAGCTTGCATCGACGTAACCCTTTACGCCGAACTCTTCATCACCTCCATAATCGAGAAACATTTCCTTATTCCTAAGGATAATTTGACTGTTGTCCAATGATCCACTCCTGGATCACTCTTATACCCCCTTGCCAGACACGTGGCAAGGCACATAGCGGTACACAACATGGCATATCGTATAGAGCCTATGGCTAAGGCATAGTGGACGACTTTCGTCCTTTCTCTTTCTTCTGCCGTGGTCGAGCTTCAAGTCTTAACTTCACACCTTACAACTCAGGCAAGAGCTCCTTCTTTGACTGATCCATCTTGAACTCCTTCAAGATCATGTCAAGGTATGTGCTCTGTGAAAGTCTTATCAGGCGTCTTGATCTATCTCTTATAGATCTTGATACCCAAAATGTAAGCAGTTCTACACAGGTCTTCCTTTGAAAAAAATCCATTCAAACAACCCTTTATGCTTTCCAGAAATTCTACATCATTTCCGATCAACAATATGTCATCCACATATACTTATCAAAATGTTGTAGTGCTCCCACTCACTTTCTTGCAAATACAAGTTTCTTGTAAACTTTGTATAAACCCAAATGCTTTGATCACCTCATCAAAGCGTATGTTCCAACTCCGAGATGCTTGCTCCAGTCCATAGAAGGATTGCTGGAGTTTGCATACCTTTTAGCATCCTTAGGATCGACAAAACCTTCTGGTTGTATCACATACAACCTTTCCTCACGGAAACCGTCAAGGAAACTTTGTTTTGACATCCATCTGCCAGATTTCGTAAATGAAAATGCAGCAACTGCTAACATAATTCTAACAGACTTTAGCATCACTATGATTGAGAGAGTCCCATCACAGTCAACTCCTTGAACTTGTTGGAAACTTCTTTGAGACAACTCGAGCTTCATAAATGGTGACATTACCATCAGCGTCTGTCTTCTTCTTAAAGATCTATTTATTCTCAATGGCTTGCCGATCATCGGGCAAGTCCACCAAAGTCCATACTTTGTATACATGGATCCTATCTCGGATTTCATGACTCCTAGCCATTTGTTGGAATCCGGGCCCACCATCGCTTCTCCATAGCTCATAGGTTCATCGTTGTCCAACAACATGACCTTTAAGACAGGGTTACCACTCAGAAGTTGTACACACCCTTGTCGACCTACGAGGTTTGATAGTAACTTGATATGAAGATCCATGGTCATCATCATTAGATTTCTCTTCAACTGAGGTTGGTGCCACAAAAACATCTTTCTGTGTTGCGCTACTCTCTGGTTGAAGTAAAGGTTCAACAACCTCACCAAGTTCTATCTTCCTCCCACTCAATTCTTTCGAGAGAAAGTCTTTCTCGAGAAAGGACATGTTCCTAACGACAAACACTTTGCCCTCAGATCTGAGATAGAAGGTATACCCGATCGTCTTGTTTGGGTATTCTATGAAGACACAATTTTCCGCTTTGGGTTCGAGCTTTTCTGGCCGAAGCCTATCGACATAAGCATCATAGCCCCAAACCTTAAGAAACAACAAATTAGGTTTCTTGCCAAACCATAGTTCATACGGTGTCATCTCCACGGACTTAGATGGTGCCCCATTTAAAGTGAATGTAATTGTCTCTAATGCATAACCCCAAAATGATAGCGGTACATTGGTAAGAGACATCATAGATCGCACCATATCCAATAGGGTGCGACTACGACGTTCGGACACACCATTACGCTATGGTGTTCCAGGTGGCATCAACCGTGAAACGATTCCACCTTGTCTTTAGTGATTGCCAAACTCATAACTCAGATACTCTCCCCTTGATCAGATCGTAGGAACTTGATCTTCTTGTTATGATGATTCTCAACTTCACTCTGAAATAGCTTGAACTTTTCAAACATTTCAGACTTATGCTTCATTAAGTAAATATACCCATATCTACTCAATTCATCGGTGAAGGTGAGAAAATAACGATATCCACCGCATGTGTCAACACTCGTCGGACCGCACACATCAGCATGTGTGATTTCCAACAAGTCACTTGCTCGTTCCATTGTTCCAGAAAACGGAGTTTTAGTCATCTTGCCTATGAGGCATGGTTCGCATGTGTCAGGTGATTCAAAATCAAGTGACTCCAAAAGTCCATTAGCATGGAGGTCCTTCATGCGCTTTACACCATTATGACCTAAGCGGCAGTGCCACAAGAAAGTGGTACTATCATTATCAACTCTACATCTTTTGGCATCAATGTTATGAACATGTGTATCACCACGATCGAGATTCAATAAACCATTCACATTGGGTGCATGACCATAGAAGGTATTATTCATGTAAATAGAATAACCATTATTCTCTGACTTAAATGAATAACCGTAGTGCAATAAATATGATCTAATCATGTTCATGCTCAACGCAGACACCAATGCAAACAACATTTATCTGTGTTCAACACTAATCCCAAAGGTAGAGGGAGCGTGCGATGGTGATCATATCATCCTTGGAAACACTTCCAACACACATCATAACCTCGCCCTTAGCTAGTCTCCGTTCATTCCATAGCTTTTGTTTCGAGTTACCAATATTAGCAACTGAACCGGTATCTAATACCCATGTGCTACTAGGAGTACTAGTAAGGTACACATCAGTAACACATATATCAAATATACTTTTGTTGAAGTTGTCAGCCTTCTTATCTACCTAGTATTTGAGGCAGTTCTGCTACCAGTGACCGTTCCCCTAATAGAAGCACTTCGTCTCGAGTTTGGGTTCTTGGGTTTCTTCACTGGAGCGGCAACTGGCTTGCCATTCATGAAGTTTCCCTTCTTGCTATGGCGCCCCCGATTCAGTCGTACACTAATCATGCACGCAAACGTGTACGATCAAGATCAGGGACTCACGGGAAGATATCACAACACAACTCTAAAAACATAAATAAGTCATACAAGCATCATAATACAAGCCAGGGGCCTCGAGGGCTCGAATACAAGTGCTCGATCATAGACGAGTCAGCGGAAGCAACAATATGTGAGTACAGACATAAGTAAACAAGTTTGCCTTAAGAAGGCTAGCTGTTACTGGGATACAAATCAAAAGAGGCGCAGGCCTCCTGCCTGGGATCCTCCTAAACTACTCCTGGTCGTCATCAGCAGCCTGCACGTAGTAGTAGGCACCTCCGGTGTAGTAGGAGTCGTCGTCGATGGTGGCGTCTGGCTCCTGGGCTCCAGCATCTAGTTGCGACAACCAGGTAGAAGGGAAAGGGGGAAAAGAGGGAGAAAAGCAACCATGAGTACTCATCCAAAGTACTCGCAAGCAAGGATCTACACTACATATGCATGGGTATATGTGTAAAGGGGCCATATCGGTGGATTGAACTGCAGAATGCCAGAATAAGAGGGGGATAGCTAATCCTGTCGAAGAGTACGCTTCTGTCAGCCTCCATCTTGTAGCATGTAGAAGAGAGTAGATGGTAAGTTCACCAAGTATCATCGCATAGCATAATCCTACCCGACGATCCTCTCCTCGTCGACCTGTGAGAAAGCGATCACCGGGTTGTATCTGGCACTTGGAAGGGTGTGTTTTATTAAGTATCCGGTTCTAGTTGTCATAAGGTCAAGGTACAACTCCGGGTCGTCCTTTTACCGAGGGGCACGGCTATTCGAATAGATAAACTTCCCTGCAGGGATGCACCACATGACCCAACACGCTCGATCCCATTTGGCCGGACACACTTTCGTGGGTCATGCCCGGCCTCGAAAGATCAACACGTCGCAGCCCCACCTAGGCACAACAGAGAGGTCAACACGCCGGTCTAAATCCTATGGCGCAGGGTTCTGGGCCCATCGCCCATTGCACACCTGCATGTTGCGTGGGTGGCCGGAAGCAGACCTAGCCTAGCAGGCATTCCAGTCCAATCCGTCGCGCGCCGCTCAGTCGCTGACGTTACGAAGGCTTCGGCTGATACCATGACGTCGAGTGCCCATAACTGTTCCCGCGTAGTTGGTTAGTGCGTATAGGCCAGTGGCCAGACTCAGATCAAATACCAAGATCTCGTTAAGCGTGTTATTATGAAGTAACCGCGAACGCCGACCAGGGCCAGGCCAACCTCTCGCCTAGGTGGTCTCAACCTGCCCTGTTGCTCCGCCACAAAGATCCACCCAGAGGGCCGTCGGGACAAAGGTCCTTTCAACCCCCAATCCGTGAATCACTCGCGGGTGCTCCACGAGCCGACCCGACTTTAGTCACCACATGTATCATGTATAAAGTATATAGTATATACCCGTGATCACCTCCCGAGTGATCACGGCCTGATAGTATAGCACAACAGACGGACAAGAATGTAGGGCCACAGATGGAATACTAGCATCCTATACTAAGCATGTAGGATTGCAGGTAAAGGTAACAACAGTAGTGGCAAAGACAGGATATGCAGCAGAATAGGATTAACGGAAAGCAGTAGCATGCTACACTACTCTAATGCAAGCAGTATAGAGAAGAACAGGCGATATCTGGTGATCAAGGGGGGGGGGGCTTGCCTGGTTGCTCTAGCAAGAAGGAGGGGTCGTCAACACCGTAGTCGTACTGGGTAGCAGCGACGTCGGTCTCAGTGTCTAGTGAGAGAAGAGGGGGAAGAAACAATAAATATAATGCAAACAAATGCATGACGATGCATGACATGACAACGAGCAGTGTTAGGTGTGCCCTAACGCGGTTGTAGGTGATACCGGCGAAGGGGGGAAACATCCGGGAAAGTATCCCCGGTGTTTCGCGTTTTCGAACAGATGAACCGGAGGGGAAAAGTTGTGTGTTCGCTATGCTAGGGATGTGTGGTGGACGAACGGGCTACGTATTCGAATTCGTCTCGTCGTTCTGAGCAACTTTCATGTACAAAGTATTTTCATCCGAGCTACGGTTTATTTTATATTAATTTTAAAAGATTTAATCATTTTTAGAATTTACTTAATTATTTTAAATCAACATTATGCAGAATAGTGTATGCTGACATCATCACGTCAGCAGTCAACAGGGCATTGACTCGGTCAATCTGACGTGTGGGTCCCGCCTGTCATTGACTGATTAATTAACTAACACTTAATTAGGTTAATTAGTGATTAGATTAATCTAATTATGATTAATTAGCTTAATTAATTTAGTTAATTAATTAAATTTATTTTTATTTATTTTTTATTTTTAAATCCTTTTTTATAAACTCGTTCTACGGGTGGGCCCCCTGTGTCATAGGCAAGGGGGTCCTTAGCGGGCAAACGGGTTACGGGCATCGGGCGCAGGGGTGCCCGCACACCCGAGGCCACCAGGGGAGGAGCGCCGGCCACGGCGGCGGGCCGGAGCAAGGCGGCGCAGCAACGGGCGCCGACGGGCGGGCAGGCCAGCGAGCGGCTGCAGGCGGCGCGCGCGGGGAGTGGCGGCCATTGCGAGCGCGCCGGCGTGCAAGGAGGGGCTGTGGGCGCGTGCGGGGAACGGCGGGCGCGGTCGGAGGCGCTGGCGACGGTGAGCGAGCAGCGAGGCGCGGCTCAGCGGAACGGCGAGGCCAGGTGGGGGCGGCGCGACAGTCGGCTCGAGGCCATAGCCATGGCCGGTGGCGGCCTCGGACGGGTGGTCGCCGGCGGGTGCGGTCAAGGAAGCGTGAGGCGGTGTTGCGGCGCGAGCAGGAGCTGGCGGGCGACGCGAGTGCGGTGCCGAAGCGGAGCGAGAAGCGAGGCAGGGGCGGCAGCGAGCGGTGCGGCACTAGCGGGAGCCGAGTTGCGGCGCGGGCAGAAGCGGGTGGCGTGAGCGTCGGGCGTGCGACACGGTGAGCAGGGGAGAGAGGGGAGGGCGTGGCCATGGGCAATTCGGCGCGCGCGAGCGTTGTGCACGGCCGGCGGGGCTAGCACGCAGGACGGAGGTTGCAGCAGCGGGGAGGCGCGGGCGAGGCGGATCTGAGGGGCTCACCGGGTGTGACGCCCCCGATTCAATCGTACACTAATCATACACGCAAACGTGTACGATCAAGATCAGGGACTCACGGGAAGATATCACAACACAACTCTAAAAATAAAATAAGTCATACAAGCATCATAATACAAGCCAGGGGCCTCGAGGGCTCGAATACAAGTGCTCGATCATAGAGGAGTCAGCGAAAGCAACAATATCTGAGTACAGACATAAGTTAAACAAGTTTGCCTTAAGAAGGCTAGCACAAACTGGGATACAGATCGAAAGAGGCGCCGGCCTCCTGCCTGGGATCCTCCTAAACTACTCCTGGCCGTCGTCAGCGGCTAGCACGTAGTAGTAGGCACCTCCGGTGTAGTAGGAGTCGTCGTCGACGGTGGCGTCTGGCTCCTGGGCTCCAGCATCTGGTTGCGACAACCAGGTAGAAGGGAAAGGGGGAAAAGAGGGAGAAAAGCAACCGTGAGTACTCATCCAAAGTACTCGCAAGCAAGGATCTACACTACATATGCATGGGTATATGTGTAAAGAGGCAATATCGATGGACTGGACTGCAGAATGCCAGAATAAGAGGGGGATAGCTAATCCTGTCAAAGACTACGCTTCTGACAGCCTCCATCTTGCAGCATGTAGAAGAGAGTAGATGGTAAGTTCACCAAGTAGCATCGCATAGCGTAATTCTACCCGGCGATCCTCCCCTCGTCACCCTGTGTGAGAGCGATCACCGGGTTATATCTGGCACTTGGAAGGGTGTGTTTTATTAAGTATCCGGTTCTAGTTGTCATAAGGTCAAGGTACAACTCCGGGTCGCCTGTTACCGTGGACACGACTATTCGAATAGATCAACTTCCTTGCAGGGGTGCACCACATTACCTGACACGCTCGATCCCTCTGGCCGGGCACACTTTTCTGGGTCATGTCCGGCCTCGGGAGATCAACACGTCACAGCCCTACCTAGGCTCAACAGAGAGGTCAGCACGCCGGTCTAAATCCTATCCGCGCAGGGGTCTGGGTCCATTGCCCATTGCACACCTGCATGTTGCGTACGCGACCGGAAGCAGACCTAGCCCCCTTAATACAAGCGCGAGCTTACGGTCCAATGCGGGGCGCGCTGCTCAGTCGCAGACGTCAAAAAGAGCTTCAGCTGATACCATGACGCCGGTTGCCCATAGCTTGTCCCACGTGGCGGTTAGTGCGTATAAGGTCAACGACCCAACTCAGATCAAATACCAAGATCTCGATAAGCGTGTTATTATGAAATAACCGTGGACGCCGACCAGGGCCAGGCCCACCTCTCTCCTAGGTGGTCTCAACCTGCCCTATCGCTCCGCCACAAAGTAACAGTCGGGGGCTGTCGGGAACCCATGCCCACCTCTACTGGGATGGAGCCACCTGCCCGTTCAGCCCCCATCTCCGAACAGTATCATAAGTAATGTAACAGTATAAAGTATATAGCATATGCCCGTGATCACCTCCCGAAGTGATCATGGCCCAGTAGTATAGCATGGCAGACGGACAAGAGTGTAGGGCCACTGATGGAACACTAGCATCCTATACTAAGCATTAGGATAGCAGGTAAAGGTAACAACTGTAGCAACAATGACAGGCTATGCAGCAGAATAGGATTAACCGAAAGTAGTAACATGCTACACTACTCTAATGCAAGCAATAGAGAGAAGGAGTAGGCGATATCTAGTGATCAAGGGGGGGGGGGCTTGCCTGGTTGCTCCGGCAAGAAGGAGGGTTCGTCGTCGATGTAGTCGATCACAGGGGTACCGGCAGCGGTCTCCGGGTCTACCGGAAAGAAGTAACGAAGGGGAACAAAATAAATAACAGAGCAATCAAAGCATCACAAAGCATAACATGGCAATACGCGGTGCTAGGGGTGGCCTAACGTGGTAGGAGGTGATACCGGCGAAGAGTGGAAACAACCGGGAAAGTATTCCCGATGTTTGATGTTTTCGAACAAATGAACCGGAGGGGGAAAGTTGCATGTTTGCTATGCTAGGGATGTGTGGCGGACGAACGGGCTGCGTATCCGGATTCGTCTCGTCGTTCTGAGCAACTTTCATGTACAAATTTTTTCCATCTGAGCTCCAGTTTATTTTATATTAATTTTTAAAGTTTTAAATCATTTTCTAAATTATTATTATTAAATTAATTCGAAATTAGTATTATTGCATCAGCATGACGTCAGCATGACGTCAGCAGTCAACATAGGTGTTGACTGGTCAAACTGACGTGTGGGGTCCGCATGTCATAGACTCTTTAATTAACATGTTAATTAACACAGAGTTAATTAGTTTACCTAATGATTAAGTTAATTAATTAATTAGTTTTTTTATATTTAATTTTTATCCTTTTTTTATAAAACTTTCTGGGCGGTGGGGCCTCTTTGTCATAGGCCCCTGAGGGGCCTTAACGGGCGCGGTTAGCGGGCGCTAACGCTGCGGGCGCAGCCCAGCAGAGCACTGCGGGGCACCGGCTAGGCGGCCGGAGCGGCAGCGCAGCGGGGCTAGGCAGGGCAGCTCGATGGAGCACGCGCGCCGGACGAGCGCGGTTCGCGGGCGGCGACTGCGTGGCCGGCGGCGAGCGAACGTGGCGCAGGGGGGCGCGAGCGCTCGCGCGCGACAGATGCCGGCGGAGGCGGGCGGCGGTGGTAGAAGCCGGCGACGCGGGAGCAGCGGGCGAGGTCGACGGGTGGGGAAGAGGACGGCATCGCGGTGGGGGGTAGAGCAGCAGCAGTGGGCCGGCCATGGCGCGGGCTGCAGCGGTGGAGGGCGAGTGCGGCCTGGAGCGGGCGGGCACGACGACGGTACCGAAGCCGCGGGGAGGACGCCACGGCCGTGAGCGCGTGCGTGCGAGGGAGAGAGGAGGAGAGGGGGAGCTCATGGGGGTTCGTAGGGATTGGGCAATGGGCGCGGGGACGAGGTCAGGGACGACGACGACGTGGTCGACGATGAGGTGGCCGCGACGGAGCGGGGAAGACATCGACGTTGGTGGGCCGCGCGGGCGCAGCACTCCTTTCCTAGGTGCGGTGCTCGAGGAAGGAAGACGTCGGACAGGGCGGAGGAGATGTGATGGTGGGGGGGACTCGCGGTGGCGGCGGTGCTCTGCAGCAGGAGAAGCAGAGGAAGACACGACGGAGGCGTCGTGGTTGGCGAGGGGATCGGGCGTAGGGAGCTCCTCTCCCAGGCATGATGCGTGCGTGTGTGTGCGTGCGGCGCGAGATGGAGGGGAACGAGGGGGGGGGGGATGGGGATCGGGGGGAACTGGGGGTCATGCGGGTGGAGGCGAGCAACGACTTAGGTTAGGGCGCAGGTGGGCGGCGGCTGGGCCGACTGGACCGACCTAGTGGGTCCGGAGGCCAGCTCGGCCGTGGCCCAGTGGGGAGGGGGTGAAGTCTTTGTCTCTTTTTCTCTGTATTTTCTTGTTTGTTTTCTTTTAGTTCCTAATTATCTTAGTTATAATAAAATACCAAAGTGGCAACTAAGTTGATGTTACAAATTATGTCACAACCAAAAAAAGTTTCAACCCAATATAATATAGTTTATTATTTTACAAAATATAGAAGGCATTTAATTAATGGTTTTAGCTACTGATTTAATTAGTTTAGTGCATTTAAACATTTTATAAAGTCTTAGTTTCTCCACCAATGTATCTTATGAATTATTTGTCACAAGAAGAACATTTTTGTTTTATTGTTTGAAAACTTTTGTTGTTTGTTTTTATTTTTAAAATTTGAACTGGGTTTCGAACTGACGCGAGTTTATCAACAGTAATCCGAGGTGACGTGGCATCATTAGCGGAGGTTCACTGTAGCTTAACTATCTGGGCGTCACAATTCTCCTCCACTACAAGAAATCTTGTCCCGAGATTTAGGAGCGGGAGTAAGGGGGAAAGGTCTGGTTACGAGAAATCTAACGGATCTTCTCGGTCTTGGTTGCTCTTCTCGAGGAGGTCGATCCATTACGTTGATGTCTTCATTTCTCTTCTTCAGGTCATCGTGATGAAGTCGGCATCCTTTCTTCGGGAACTCCATCGTACATACGAAGGTCAAGGGGTAACTTTGGAAGAATGGACCGCTACAATGTTGCTTATCTGGTAGACAACATCAAGAATGGTGGCAGAAAGTAACTCTTGAATTCATACTTAACAAATTATCGAGAGCAAAGTAAGGAGGTGCAAATTGGAAGTTTCAAGCGCATAGGCAATCGTTTGTTGTCTGAAACGAAGTGTGAAAGGGGTTTAGAGCAATGGGAATAAGCATTGCGCCTGATACCAGAATAGATCACTAGGCAGGTGGCCCGTGAATACATATGAAGTCAAGCGCGAGGTATAACTTTGACAACAGGGTGTACAGGAGAGTCAGGTTTCGATCCTGTGGAACTGTGGGTTATGGGCCCACCATGTGGGTTAAAAATAGGAGCGGTGACATCTTGCACGGTCATGATAGCAAGGCATGTCAGAAAATAGACTGTCAATTATGTTGGCAACAACATCGGTACCAAGGGCGAGGGACGAAGAGAACCATCTCCTGCTCGTTGAACGAGGCAGACCAATAGGCAAGGTTCTCGTCCATCGGTGGTTACCGGAATGTTAACAACAATAGTAACGAGGTCTTACTGACAGAGTTGTACACCGAGGTGTTTACCTAAGCAGAGAATCATCACTGCTTAAATCATATAGATCAAGAAGGTTAAACAAAACAATGGAAAGGAAAAGGTGTTTAACATATTAACAGAACAATGGAAAGGAAAATGTGTTTAAACACATATTCCAGGAGTATATCCTTCCCAAGGACAAGCTGAGCATAATATCCATGACATGATATAATGTAGATAACTCTTTAGGTTAGGGGAAGAATTTTCATGACATTACCCATACAACGGTGTTTGGATATTTGAGCAGGAAACATTTAGCATTGGGCTTCAAATGTTCTTATTGAAAATTGGAATACCATAGACATGCTTCGAGGTAGCATTGACATGGTCTTCAAGCAAAGGTCGGACTTTGGATACACAAAGGATCCATCAGGAACAACTTATAAATTAAGACTTACGATTTCCTCATGGAAGAATCGCTAAGCTTGCTAAAAAGGAAACTATAACAATAGGTCCTACGGCCAGGTGTGCTAGGCATGACATCACCTTACCGGGTTATAAAAGACCAGTGTTATAACTCTTGGAAAAATGTTCCAACCATCATATCTGACCGAGATTCAGATCTGATCGGTGTTAGGATACCTCAGACTCAGGATGCCTGAGAAGAAAAGGTGCAACACAATTTGACGAGATGACATAGTAAGTTTCTCGGGAAAAGAATTATGGAAGCGAGTTCCAAAACAAGAGTTCATCATTAAACCAAGGAGAGGACGAGGAGGTGGCTGATGGAATCAGCGACAAATTCATTGAGATTTCCAAAAAGATGGATTTCCACAATTATGTGAACAAGGAGATAACATTTGTCCGGTCGAATGATATAATGATGTATGCTCGAGGAAAGCATCACAATTAATCATTAGTTGAAAAGTGCACCTGGAATATGGGTTTAGGTAGCATGATCAATGTTAGGATGGTGATTCATTAACCAATAGTCTAAGAATGAACTGTCGACCATTAACTTCATGGCAATAGGGTTGCTAGAAGTATAGAATCCAAGCAGCACCGTTCACCTGTTGGTATCCCGGTTAGAATCAACACGGGGACCAAGAAAGAATGGTGATGGCGAGAAGTGTCACTATATCAAGAATTCTTAAGAGGTGGAGCAATTCTCACCACATTCTTGACATCAAAGATGGTAATAATCCACTGTAGAACATAACATAAGTTGGATAGCAAAGAACTCAAGGTACAACACAAAACAAGAACAAGTTTTGTGTTGGAGGGAATGCAATAATGTTGTCGATGTTAACCCAAATCATCGAGGGGGCAAGCATGGAATTTCTCATTAGGAACTCAATGTACGTCTCGGAAGAAGTTAAAATGTTGACGATGATCATGAAACATTTATCGAGAGGTTTCAAGAAGATATAATCGATCGACGACGACATCACATCAAGGGAATGGTGAAGTAAAAGGTTACTATAGCCATAGATAAGATGCCATCTCAGAATTCGGAGTTGTCTCTCAAGACAAACAATATGATGCGGAAAGTTCGATGTAAGCTTAGAGCACTGTCGGGATTGTGTCCCGGGGATGAAGGACATAGGTAGAATGGTCAAGCAGTCAGCCTGACAATGATAATGTAGTCAATCCGTTGGGAATTACATGATCGAGTATTAAACTCGTAAGCAACAAAATTACTTAAGAGTTATTGAATCGGAGTGTGGAATCGATTCACTTATCGGTGTCCTTGAGTGACTTAACAACTCAGACCCAGGAAAATTGGAGTCAATGAGAATGTAATACTTGATGGAGAACTCATAAGAAGTTATGCTGTTTCGTGATAATCTCAAGATACCGGGGGGAGGGGGGTAATACTCGATGATAGAACAAAGTAGAGGTTGGACCGGGGTATTGCTCTGCAGAGGACAAGTGCTTAAACTTGCACGAGAAATGGTATTTAAAGGAGGACATGCTCGGAACCACGATTGCAAAAGGCCAGATCCCAAATATAAAATGAACTTATACCAAGGGAATAATTAATTTAAGATAAGCTTTAATGATAAGATCTACATCGTCTCCATGGGCATGAACACAAAGTTCAAGGTCGACTCCCACTTCTCCAATGCATAACCTTTCATTCACTTCTCACTTTCCATGAAGTTGTAGCATAAATTTTATCTGACGAAACGCCAGTAGAGTATAACCCGCATAACCTTCCGGGTCACACAAATTAGGGAAGGCATAGGTTCAACCCATCGGGGCATCTTAGGAACATATACCACAAACTATAGGAGTAGTTAGCACAAGCTCAAAAGTAGAGCATGGTTGACAAGTAGAGGATACAAGTCTCCAAAGGCAAAAGACACGATTTACCAAAAGGCATTATGTATCCGAGGAAAACTCACAAGGTTATTGAATATGAAGGACACTGTCGGATAATAATCCAACAAGGGGTCTTGTGGTCTACAATGGAGCTGATGCGAGTATCGGTACTCTATCAGAGGAAGAAGGAACAAAGGGGCATCGGATTATAGAAACAACTGACTAATTCAAAGCTCAAATGCAAAGAAAGTTTATGATTTCCAAATCAAGGGATCAGAAGCAATCGTTCTGATCGAAAATGAATAAGTTCAATAGACTTAGAAGCACAACCGATCAAGGCATTGATTGGTCAAGAACCAGCTCATATCCAAATGACGTCTGAGCCGGAAGGATAATCCTAGGATTCGACTGATGATTTTGAACATTCAGAACTTATTGAATCAATGGACTCAAAAATGATAGTGACAAAGGGTGCCAATAAGATTACTATACTTATGGGATTAACCATAAAGCAAGCAGGCAAGCAAGAATTTCAAGAACAACAGGCTGTTAAGGATTTCCGAAAGATCAAATAGTATTTCGAAGTCTTTTGCGGAATACAAGAACAACTGGGAATGGGTGGATACTCGATAAGTGCGAGGAATTATCCGTATGGGCATTTCTGCGGCAAGGAACTACAAGGCAGTGGTACAAGGGATTCTTAAGAGTTGGAGAGCAATTCGATGCATCTTGTAATAACAAGAGAAACTCAGAGTAATTATATGAACAACAAGTGTATGTCGTTATCCATATGGATATATCAGTAATAGGGAATTGAAAAGGCAGAGGGCACAAGGGTCTCGGGACTGATCGAAGAGTATCTTCAAAATCTTCTGGTGCAGTAGGCGATCATCTGTGATAAGGGGCTCTCCGGGAGAAGTAGTTACGAGAACCTAGAGTTAGATTTAGTAAAATCATTTAACCCGAATAGAAGAGAGATCAGAGTCCCAGAGTAAGGATCGAGGAGTAAAAGATCCTAATACCACCCAATGGCAACGTGGGTCCGTAAGCCGCACAACCATGTTAGTAAAGACTTTTTCAATGACTAGACTCAACTTCGACCAAGGAGTTGGAAAGGGGGATTCCTACAGGCAGTCGGCTTTGATACCAACTTGTGACGCCCCCGATTCAATCGTACACTAATCATACACGCAAACGTGTATGATCAAGATCAGGGACTCACGGGAAGATATCACAACACAACTCTAAAAATAAAATAAGTCATACAAGCATCATAATACAAGCCAGGGGCCTCGAGGGCTCGAATACAAGTGCTCGATCATAGACGAGTCAGCGAAAGCAACAATATCTGAATACAGACATAAGTTAAACAAGTTTGCCTTAAGAAGGCTAGCACAAACTGGGATACAGATCGAAAGAGGCGCAGGCCTCCTACCTGGGATCCTCCTAAACTACTCCTGGCCGTCGTCAGCGGCTAGCACGTAGTAGTAGGCACCTCCGGTGTAGTAGGAGTCGTCGTCGACGGTGGCGTCTGGCTCCTGGGCTCCAGCATCTGATTGTGACAACCAGGTAGAAGGGAAAGGGGGAAAAGAGGGAGAAAAGCAACCGTGAGTACTCATCCAAAGTACTCGCAAGCAAGGATCTACACTACATATGCATGGGTATATGTGTAAAGAGGCAATATCGGTGGACTGAACTGCAGAATGCCAGAATAAGAGGGGGATAGCTAATCCCGTCGAAGACTACGCTTCTGACAGCCTCCATCTTGCAGCATGTAGAAGAGAGTAGATGGTAAGTTCACCAAGTAGCATCGCATAGCATAATCCTACCCGGCGATCCTCCCCTCGTCGCCCTGTGTGAGAGCGATCACCGGGTTATATCTGGCACTTGGAAGGGTGTGTTTTATTAAGTATCCGGTTCTAGTTGTCATAAGGTCAAGGTACAACTCCGGGTCGCCTGTTACCGTGGACACGGCTATTCGAATAGATCAACTTCCCTGCAAGGGTGCACGACATTACCCGACACGCTCGATCCCTCTGGCCAGGCACACTTTCCTGGGTCATGTCCGGCCTCGGGAGATCAACACGTCGCAGCCCTACCTAGGCTCAACAGAGAGGTCAGCACACCGGTCTAAATCCTATGCGCACAGGGGTCTGGGCCCATCGCCCATTGCACACCTGCATGTTGCGTACGCGGCCGGAAGCAGACCTAGCCCCCTTAATACAAGCGCGAGCTTACGGTCCAATGCGGCGCGCGCCGCTCAGTCGCTGACGTCAAAAAGAGCTTCGGATGATACCACGGCGCCGGTTGCCCATATCTTGTCCCACGTGGCGGTTAGTGCGTATAAGGTCAACGACCCAACTCAGATCAAATACCAAGATCTCAATATGCGTGTTATTATGAAATAATCACGGACGCCGACTAGGGCTAGGCCCACCTCTCTCCTAGGTGGTCTCAACCCGCCCTGTCGCTCCGCCACAAAGTAACAGTCGGGGGCCGTCGGGAACCCATGCCCACCTCTACCGGGATGGAGCCACCTGCCCGTTCAGCCCCCATCTCCGAACAGTATCATAAGTAATGTAACAGTATAAAGTATATAGCACATGCCCGTGATCACCTCCCGAAGTGATCACGGCCCGGTAGTATAGCATGACAGACAGACAAGAGTGTAGGGCCACTAATGGAACACTAGCATCCTATACTAAGCATTAGGATAGCAGGTAAAGGTAACAACTGTAGCAACAATGACAGGCTATGCAGCAGAATAGGATTAACCGAAAGCAGTAACATGCTACACTACTCTAATGCAAGCAATAGAGAGAAGGAATAGGCGATATCTGGTGATCAGGGGGGGCTTGCCTGGTTGCTCCGGCAAGAAGGAGGGTTCGTCGTCGATTTAGTCGATCACAGGGGTACCGACAGCGGTCTCGGGGTCTACCGGAAAGAAGTAACGAAGGGGAACAAAATAAATAAGAGAGCAATCAAAGCATCACAAAGCATAACATGGCAATACGCGGTGCTAGGGGTGACCTAACTTGGTAGGAGGTGATACCGGCGAAGAGTGGAAACAACCGGGAAAGTATTCCCGATGTTTGACGTTTTTGAACAAATGAACCGGAGGGGGAAAGTTGCGTGTTTGCTATGCTAGGGATGTGTGGCGGACGAACGGGCTGCGTACCGGATTCGTCTCGTCGTTCTGAGCAACTTTCATGTACAAAGTTTTTCCATCTGAGCTACAGTTTATTTTATATTAATTTTTAAAGTTTTAAATCATTTTCTAAATTATTATTATTAAATTAATTCGAAATTAGTATTATTGCATCAGCATGACGTCAGCATGACGTCAGCAGTCAACAGAGGTGTTGACTGGTCAAACTGACGTGTGGGGTCCGCATGTCATAGACTCTTTAATTAGCAGGTTAATTAAACAAAGTTAATTAGTTTACCTAATGATTAGGTTCATCTAAACAGAATTAATTAAGTTAATTAATTAATTAATTAATTAGTTTTTTATATTTAATTTTTTATCCTTTTTTATAAAACGTTTTGGGCGGTGGGGCCCCTTTGTCATAGGCCCCCGGGGGCCTTAACGGGCGCGGTTAGTGGGCGTTAACGCTGCGGGCGTAGCCCAGCAGAGCGCTGCGGGGCACCGGCTAGGCGGGGCTAGGCAGTGCAACTCGATGGAACACGCGCGCCAGACGAGCGCGGTTCGCGGGCGGCGACTGCGGGGCCGACGGCGAGCGAACGTGGCGCAGGGGGGCGTGAGCGCTCGCGCGCGACAGATGCCGGCGGAGGCGGGCGGCGAGGTCGACGGGTGGGGAAGAGGACGGCATCACGGCGGGGGGGGGGGTAGAGCAGCAGTAGTGGGCCGGCCACGGCGCGGGCTGCAGCGGTGGAGGGCGAGTGCGGCCTGGAGCGGGCGGGCACGGCGACGGTAGCGGAGCCGCGGGGAGGAGGCCACGGCAGTGAGCGCGTGCGCGCGAGGGAGAGTGGAGGAGAGGGGGAGCTCACGGGGGTTCGTAGGGAATGGGCAGTGGGCGCGGGGACGAGGTCGGGGACGACGGCGACGTGGTCGACGACGAGGTGGCCGCGACGGAGCAGGGAAGACGACGACATTGGTGGGCCGCGCGGGCGCGGCACTCCTTTCCTGGGGGCGGTGCTCGAGGAAGGAAGACGGCGGACGGGGCGGAGGAGACGTGATGGTGGGGGGGGGGGGACTCGCGGTGGCGGCGGTGCTCTGCAGCAGGAGAAGCAGAGGAAGACACGGCAGATGCGTCGTGGTTGGCGAGGGGATCAGGCGCAGGGAGCTCCTCTCCCAGGCATGATGCGTGCGTGTGTGTGCATGCGGCACGAGATGGAGGGGATTGAGGGGGAGATGGGGATCGGGGGGAAGTGGGGGGTCATGCGGGTGGAGGCGAGCAACGACTTAGGGCTAGGGCGCAGGTGGGCGGCGGCTGGGCCGACTGGACCGGCCTAGTGGGTCCAGAGGCCAGCTGGGCCATGGCCCAGTGGGGAGGGGGGTGAAGTTTTTGTCTCTTTTTCTCTTTATTATCTTGTTTGTTTTCTTTTAGTTCCTAATTATCTTAGTTTTAATAAAATACCAAAGTGGCAACTAAGTTGATGTTACAAATTATGTCACAACCAAAAAAGTTTCAACCCAATATAATATAGTTTATTATTTTACAAAATATAGAAGGCATTTAATTAATGATTTTAGCTACTGATTTAATTAGTTTAGTGCATTTAAACATTTTATAAAGTCTTGGTTTCTCCACCAATATATCTTATGAATTATTTGTCACAAGAAGAACATTTTTGTTTTATTGTTTGAAAACTTTTGTTGTTTGTTTTTATTTTTAAAATTTGAACTGGGTTTCGAACTGACGCGAGTTTATCAACAGTAATCCGAGGTGACGTGGCATCATTAGCGGAGGTTCACTGTAGCTTAACTATCCGCGAGTCACACCGGGCCCTGCAGATGTGCGAATGCGGGCTCGGAGGAGGCTTGGTGGAGCGAGACGGTGACGGTTGACGGCTCCGGGCGACGGCGGTCCTCCAGGCGGCGGCGACATCGACGGCGATCCGGGGCAGCGTCGAGGTCGAGCCCCTCCCCGATCCAGATGGGATCGAGAGGTGAGGGGGGAGAGGGAGAGGCGAAGTGGGTAGAGTGGGGGGTGTCGGTGGGTTAGGGTTTGGGTTGCCTCAGGGGATAAGGGAGTGGGGATGGGCCGGCCGGGCCAGTGGGCTAGTCGGCTGGGGCCGTTTGGCCCAATCGGCGAGGGAGGTCCTTCTTATTTGTTTTGTTTTATTTCCACTTTTCTTTTCTGTTTTATTTTAGTTACACTTTATTTTCAGTTTAGTAAAATATGACAATAGCTCCGAAAATAGTGTTTCAAAATAACCCACTAACCTAAAAGTTTTTAACTCAAAATAAAATAGTTTATTATTTTTATAAAATATCAAAGGCACATATTCAATCGTTTCAACTACCGTTTTAATCATTTTAGAGTACTAAAACATTTTTATAAAAGTGGGGTTTCTTCACCACAATTAACTTTGTATTACTTGGCACAACCCGGACATTTTAGTTTTAAGTTTGAAAACTTTTGTTGTTTGCCTTTAATTCAATTTTGAATTTGAATTGGTTTTTTGAACTAACCCGAGATTAACTACAGTGACAGAGGTGACGTGGCATCATTAGCAGGGAATTACTGTAGTTTAATTATCTGGGCGTCACAATTCTCCTCCAGTACAAGAAATCTTGTCCCGAGATTTAAGAGGGGACTAAGGGGGAAAGTTCTGGTTACGATATTCTAACGGATCTTCTTGAAAAAGTTAATCCCTTTCGTTGATGTCTTCAATTCTTATTCCAATGCATCATGATGAAGTTGTCGTCCTTTCTTTGGGGAACTCCATCATACTTACGAATAGGTAAGGGGCAGCTCTACAACGATAGGATGTTATAAGGGAAAATCATCTGGGGGTATCCCAAGAATGAACATATGAGTGTCTCTCGAGTTGAACAAATGAAACACATCGAGAGCAAAGTAACACGGTGCAATAAGAAGTTTCGAGCGGATAGGCAATCGTTCATTGCCTGAAACAGAGTGTGAAAGGGGTTCAGAGCAACGGGAATAAGTATTGTGTCCGATACCAGAATTGATCACTAGGAAGGTGGCTCGCAAATTACATACGAAACGAAGCGCAAGGGATAACTTCAAAACAGGGATGTACAGGAGAGTCAGGTTTCGATCATGTGGAACTGTGGGTTATGGGCCCACCATGTGGGTTAAAAGTAGAAGGAGCGGTGACATCTTGCTCGGTCATGACAGCAAGGCATGTCAAAGGGTAGCCTGTCAATTATGTCGGCAACAACGTCGGTACCAAGGGCGAGGGGCGAAGAGAACTATTTTCCTGCTCGTTGAACGAGGCGGACCAATAGGCAAAGTTCTCGTCCATCGGTGGTTACCGGAATGTCATCAACAATAATAACAGGGTCTTACTGACAGAGTGGTTCAACAAGGTGCTTACCTAAGCAGGGAATTATCACTGCTCAGTTAAGTCAGATTACAAGAAAAGTTAAACAAAACAATGGAAATGAATTACAATTATCAGACTGAACAGAACAATGGAAAAGAAAATGTGTTCAAACACATATTTCAAGGGTATATCCTTCCCAAGGACAAGCAGAGCATGATATCCATGACAGGATATAATGTAGAAAACTCTTTAGGTAAGCGGAGAGAAATTTCATGACATTACCCATACAGCGGTGTTTGGATAGTTGAGCAAGAAACATTTAGCATTGGGCTTCAAATGGTCTTGTTGAAAATCGGAGTACCATAGACATGCTTCGAGATAGCATTGACATGGTCATCAGGTGAAGATCAGACTTTGGAAACACAAAGGATCCATCAGGAATAACTTGTAGGATAAGTCTTACAATTTCCTCATGGAAGAATGGATAACCTTGCTGAAAAGGAATCTATAACAATAGGGCCAACCGGCCAGGTGTGCTAGGCACGACATCACCTTACCGGGTCACATAAGACCAATGTTATAACTCTTGGAAATATGTTCCAACCATCATATCTAACCGAGATTCAGATCTGATTGGTGTCAGGATAACTCAGACTCAGGAGGCCCGAGGACAAAAGGTGCGACACAAATTGTCGAGATGACATTGTAAGATTCTCGGGAATTGAACTATGGAAGCGAGTTCCGAAACAAGAGTTCATCATTAAATCAAGGAGAGGTGAGGAGGTGGCTGATTGACTCAGCGACAATTCATTGCGTTTTTGAAAAGATGGATTTTCACACTTATGTGAACAAGGAGATAACATTTGTCAGATCAAATGATGTAATGAGCTATGCTCGAGGAAAACATACACAGTTAAACATTGGTTGAAAGGTGCACCCGAAATATGGGCTTAGGTAGCATGACCGATGTTAGAATGGTGATTCGATAACCAATGGTCTAAGAATGAAATGTCGACCATTAACTTCAAAGCAATATGGTTGCTAGAAGTACAGAATCCAAGCAACAGCGTTCACCTGTTGGTATCCTGGCTAGAATCAACACGGGAACCAAGAAAGAATGATGATGGTGAGAAGTATCACTATACCAAGAATTTTTAAGAGGTGGTGAAATTCTTGCCACATTCCTGACATAAAAGACGGTAATAATCCAAGGTAAAGAAGAATAGATGCTGGATAGCAAGGAACTCAAGGTATAACACAAAACTCAATCAAGTTTGTGTTGGAGGGAACTCAATAAAGTGGTCGATGATAACACAGATCATCGAGGGCAAGGATGGTATTTCTCATCATGAACTCAATTGATATCCTGGAAGAGCTCAGAATCCCGATGATGATCACGACACAATTGTTGAGAGATTTCATGAAGATGTAATCGGTCGGCGGTGACATCAAGTCAAAGGAATGATGAAGCGAAAGGTTATTGGAACCAAGGGTATGACACAACTCGAAATCAATCTTGTTGTTCAAGGAGAAATGATATGACGAGGAAGATCGACGTAAGATTAGCTCACCGTCAAAATTTGTGCTCCGGGAAGAAGGACCAGGTAGCACAGTTAAAATTAGCACAATAATGATGTATCCGGTCAGGCTAGGAATGACTTGAAGGATTATTAAACTCGTAAGCAATGAAAATTACTTAGAATTATCGAATCGGAGTGCGAAATCGATTCACTTATCGGTGTTCTCGAGTGGCTAGCAACTCAGAACCCGGAGGAAATCTGAAATCGGTAAGAAGCAATACTAGATGTAGACGCATAGGAAGCGGCACAGTTCTTTGATATTCTTGATATACCAGAGGGTAATACTCGAAGGAAGATCAAAATAGAGGTTGCGGAGATGTATTGATCTATAGAAGACAAGCGCTTTAACTTGTCTGAGAAATGGAATCAAAGGAAGAAATTATGGTCGGAACCACAATCATAAATGATCAAACCACGGGTACAAGATGAACTTATAACAAAGGGGTAATTATTTTTACGAGCAGCTTCCATGATAAGTTCTACATCGTGTCCATGGGCATGAACACAAAGTTCAAGGTCGACTCCCACTTCTCCAATGCATAACCGATCATTCACTGCTCTTATTAAAAAGTATTTGAATGCGAAGAACTACCTGGTGAATTACCAGAGGAGTATGACCCATGAAAACTTTTGGGTTCACACAGATTAAGGAAGGCATAGGTTCAACCCATCGGGGAATCTTAGGAACATATACCACAAACTTCGGAGTAAATAATACAAGCTCGAAAGTAGAGTAGGGTTATCAAAGCAGCGGATACAGATTACCAAAGGCGTTATATACCCATGGAAAGGCTCACAAGGTTATTGAATATGAAGGACAATGTCGGATGAAATCCAACAATGGACCGGGCGATCCACAATGGAGCTGATGTGAGTATCAGTACTCAACCAGATGAAGAAAGAATGCAAGAGCATCAGATTATAGAACATCTGAATAATTCGATGCTTAGATAACAAAGGAATTATGATTTTCAAAACGAAGGATCAGAAGCAGACACTCTGATCAAGGATGGATAAATTGAATAGACCAGAGGCGCAATCGACGACAAACAGTTTGGTCTAGAACCAGCTCATGTTCAAAACGACGTCTGAGCCGGAAAGATAATTTAGAAGGGTCGATTGATGATTGTGTGCATTCCCACACATGTTGAATCAATAGGATCAAAATGACGGTGTCAAAAGATACTAGTGAATATTGCTAGTGATATGGGAGCATCCATAATGTAAGCATACAAGTATTTGCAGAGCAATAGTTTGAAGAGGATGCTCAGAAGGTCAGATAGTATTTCAGAGTATCTTATGAAGCATACGAACAACTGGGGATGAACGGATACTCGATAAGTGCGAGGAATTTTCAATAGGGGTATTCATGTGGTAAAGAACTGCAAGGCAGTAAGCTCAAAGGATTTTCGAAACAACGAAGAGTAGTTCAGGGCATCTTGTAATAACAAGAGCAACTGAGGATGAATGTATGAATGACAATTTTAGGTAGTTATCCATAAGGGTCTATCGATGGTCGGGAATAGCAAAAGCGGTGGGCACAAAGTTTCGAGAGAATATAGAAGAGTATCTTTGGAATCTTCTGGTGAAGCCGGCCATCATCTGGAATGAAGGAGCTCTCCGGGAGAAAGTATTTACAAGAACCTAGAGTTAGAGTTAGCAAAATCATTTAACCCGAATAGAAGAGAGATTAGAATCCCAGAGTATAGACGAGGAATAAAAGATCCTAATACCACCCAATGGCGACGTGGGCCCATGGGCCGCACAGCCATGTTAGTAAAAGTTTTTTTGTAAAGTCTAGACTCGACTTCGGCCAAGGAGTGTGGAAGGGGGAATCCTACAGGCAGTCGGCTCTGATACCAACTTGTGGCGCCCCCGATTCAATCGTACACTTATCATGCACGCAAACGTGTACGATCAAGATCAGGGACTCACGGGAAGATATCACAACACAACTCTAAAAACATAAATAAGTCATACAAGCATCATAATACAAGCCAGGGGCCTCGAGGGCTCGAATACAAGTGATCGACCATAGACGAGTCAGCGGAAGCAACAATATCTGAGTACAGACATAAGTAAACAAGTTTTCCTTAAGAAGGCTAGCACAAACTGGGATATAGATCGAAAGAGGCGCAAGCCCCCTGCCTGGGATCCTCCTAAACTACTCCTGGTCGTCGTCAGCGGCCTGCACGTAGTAGTAGGCACCTCCGGTGTAGTAGGAGTCGTCGTCGATGGTGGCGTCTGGCTCCTAGGCTCCAGCATCTGGTTGCGACAACCAGGTAGAAGGGACAGGGGAAAAGAGGGAGAAAAGCAACCGTGAGTACTCATCCAAAGTACTCGCAAGCAAGGATCTACACTACATATGCATGGGTATATGTGTAAAGGGGCCATATCGGTGGACTGAACTACAGAATGCCAGAATAAGAGGGGGATAGCTAATCCTGTCGAAGACTACGCCTCTGGCAGCCTCCATCTTGCAGCATGTAGAAGAGAGTAGATGGTAAGTTCACGAAGTATCATCGCATAGCATAATCCTACCCGACGATCCTCTCCTCGTCGACCTGTGAGAGAGAGCACTCACCGGGTTGTATCTGGCACTTGGAAGGGTGTGTTTTATTAAGTATCCGGTTCTAGTTGTCATAAGGTCAAGGTACTACTCTGAGTCGTCCTTTTACCGAGGGACACGACTATTCGAATAGATAAACTTCCCTGCAGGGGTGCACCACATAACCCAACACGCTCGATCCCATTTGGCCGGACACACTTTCCTGGGTCATGCCCGGCCTTGGAAGATCAACACGTCGCAGCCCCATGATACGCCCATTTTGCATCATGCTTTTATATCCATATTTATTGCATTATGGGCTGTTATTACACATTATGTCACAATACTTATGCCTATTCTCTCTTATTTTACAAGGTTTACATAAGGAGGGAGAATGCCGACAGCTGGAATTCTGGGCTGGAAAAGGAGCAAATATTAGAGACCTATTCTGCACAACTCCAAAAGTCCTGAAACTTCACGAAAGTTATTTTTGGAAATAATAAAAAATATTGAGCAGAAGAAATACGTCAGGGGGGCCTCCACCTGGCTACGAGGGTGGGGGGCGCGCCCTACCCCCCTGGGCGCCCCCCTGCCTCGTGGGCGCCCTGTTGGCCCTCTGGTGCCCATCTTCTGCTATATGAAGTCTTTCGTCCGAAGAAAAATCATAAGCAAGCTTTCGGGACGAGACTCCGCCGCCACGAGGCGGAACCTTGGCGAAACCAATCTAGGGCTCCGGCAGAGCTGTTCTGCCGGGGACACTTCCCTCCGGGAGGGGGAAATCATCGCCATCGTCATCACCAACGCTCCTCTCATCGGGAGAGGGCAATCTCCATCAACATCTTCACCAGCACCATCTCCTCTCAAACCCTAGTTCATCTCTTGTACCCAATTCTGGTCTCATAGTCTGGGATTGGTAGTTGTAGGTTGCTGGTAGTGTTGATTACTCCTTGTAGTTGATGCTAGTTGGTTTATTTGGTGGAAGATCATATGTTCAGATCCTTTATGCATATTAATACTCCTCTGATTATGAACATGAATATGCTTTGTGAGTAGTTACGTTTGTTCCTGAGGACATGGGAGAAGTCTTGCTATTAGTAGGCATGTGAATTTGGTATTCGTTCGATATTTTGTTGAGATGTATGTTGTCTATCCTCTAGTGGTGTTATGTGAACGTCGACTACATAACACTTCACCATTATTTGGGCCTAGAGGAAGGCATTGGGAAGTAATAAGTAGATGATGGGTTGCTAGAGTGACAGAAGCTTAAACCCTAGTTTATGCGTTGCTTCGTAAGGGGCTGATTTGGATCCATATGTTTCATGCTATGGTTAGGTTTACCTTAATACTTTTGTTGTAGTTGCGGATGCTTGCAATAGAGGTTAATCATAAGTGGGATGCTTGTTCAAGTAAGAACAACACCCAAGCACCGGTCCACCCACATATCAAATTATCAAAGTACCGAACGCGAATCATATGAACGTGATGAAAACTAGCTTGACGATAATTCCCATGTGTCCTCGGGAGCGCTTTTCTCTATATAAGAGTTTGTCCAGGCTTGTCCTTTGCTACAAAAAGGATTGGGCCACCTTGCTGCACTTTATTTACTTTTGTTACTTGTTGCTCGTTACAAATTATCCTATCACAAAACTATCTGTTACCTATTATTTCAGTGCTTGCAGAGAATACATTGCTGAAAACCGCTTATCATTTCCTTCTGCTCCTCGTTGGGTTCGACACTCTTACTTATCGAAAGGACTACGATAGATCCCCTATACTTGTGGGTCATCAAGACTCTTTTCTGGCGCCGTTGCCGGGGAGTGAAGCGCCTTTGGTAGGTGGAATTTGGTAAGAAAAAATTTATATAGTGTGCTGAAATTTACTGTCACTTGTTACAATGGAAAGTAATCCTCTGAGGGGCTTGTTCGGGGTATCTTCACCCCGACCAGTAGAGCAAAGAGTTGCTCCTCAACCTACTGAACCTACTGAAAATGAAAATGTCTACTTTGAAATTCCTTCGGGTATGTTAGAAAAACTGCTAGCTAATCCTTTTGCAGGAGATGGAACAAAGCATCCTGATGAGCACCTAATATATGTGGATGAAGTTTGTGGATTATTTCAGCTTGCAGGTGTACCCGGTGATTTTATTAAGAAGAAGGTATTCCCTTTATCTTTGAAGGGAGATGCAATGACATGGTATAGGCTATGTGATGATACGGGGTCATGGAACTACAAACGGTTGAAATTGGAATTTCATCAGAAGTTTTATCCTATGCATCTTGTTTATCGTGATCGCAATTATATATATAATTTTTGGCCTCACGAAGGTGAAAGCATTGCTCAAGCTTGGGGGAGGCTTAAATCAATGTTATATTCATGCCCCAATCATGAGCTCTCAAGAGAAATGATTATTAAAATTTTTTATGCTCGGCTTTCTGATAACAATCGCACCATGCTCGATACTTCTTGTGCTGGCTCTTTTATGATGAAGACTATTGAATTCAAATGGGATTTATTGGATAGAATTAAACGCAACTCTGAAGATTGGGATCTCGACGAAGGTAAGGAGTCAGGTATGACACCTAAGTATGATTGTGTTAAATCTTTTATGGATACCGATGTTTTCCGTAAATTTAGCACTAAATTTGGACTTGACTCTGAGATAGTAGCCTCTTTCTGTGAATATTTTGCTGCTCATATTGATCTCCCTAAAGAGAAGTGGTTTAAATATCATCCTCCCATAGAAGTAAAAGTAGCTGCACCTATTAAAGTTGAAGAAAAGGCTATCACTTATAATGATCCTATTGTTCCTACTTCTTATGTTGAGAAACCACCTTTCCCTGTTAGAATAAAGGATCATGCTAAAGCTTCAACTGTGGTTCGTAAAAGCAATATTAGAAGTTATACACCTCCTGAGCAAATTAAAGTTGAACCTAATATTGCTATGTTAAAGATCTCTTGTCTGATAATATTGATGGGCATGTTATTCATTTTCGTGATGAAACTGCTAGAATTGCCAAACCTTGTGCTAAAGATAAACATAGACCTGTGGTGGGCATGCCTGTTATTTCTGTTAAAATAGGAGATCATTGTTATCATGGCTTGTGTGATATGGGTGCTAGTGCTAGTGCAATACCTTTTGACTTATACAAAGAAATTATGCATCATATTGCACCTACTGAGATAGAAGATATTGATGTCACAATTAAACTTGCCAATAGAGATACTATTTCACCAATGGTAATTGTTAGAGATGTTGAAGTCTTGTGTGGGAAAACTAAATATCCTGCTGATTTTCTTGTTCTTGGTTCCCCACAAGATAGCTTTTGTCCCATTATATTTGGTAGACCCTTCTTGAACACCGTTAATGCTAGGATAGACTGCGAAAAGGATGTTGTTACTATTGGTCTAGGTGATATGTCTCATGAGTTCAACTTTTCTAAATTTCGTAGACAACACCATGAAGAGGAATTACCTAGTAAGGATGAAATTATTGGTCTTGCTTCTATTGTCGTGCCTCCTAGTGATCCTTTGGAACAATATTTGCTAGACCATGAAAATTATATGTTTATGAATGAAAGAAGGGAAATAGATGAAGTATTCTTTAAATAGGAACCCATCCTGAAACACAATTTGCTTGTTGAAATCCTAGGGGATCCTCCTCCACCCAAGGGTGATCCCGTGTTTGAGCTTAAACCGTTACCTGATACTCTTAAATATGCTTATCTTGATGAAAAGAAGATATATCCTGTTATTATTAGTGCTAACCTTTTAGAGCATGAAGAAGAGAGATTATTGAAAACTCTGAAGAAGCACCGTGCTGCTATTGGATATGCTCTTGATGATCTTAAGGGCATTAGTCCCACTCTATGTCAACATAAAATAAATTTGGAGGAAGACGCCAAACCAGTTCATGATCATCAACGACGGTTGAATCCTAAGATGAAGGAAGTGGTAAGAAAAGAAATATTAAAGCTCCTTGAGGCAGGTATTATTTATCCCGTTGCTGATAGTCAGTGGGTAAGTCATGTCCATTGTGTCCCTAAGAAGGGAGGCATTACTGTAGTTCCTAATGATAAAGATGAATTGATCCCGCAAAGAATTATTACAGGTTATAGGATGGTAATTGATTTCCGCAAATTAAATAAGGCTACTAAAAAGGATCATTACCCCTTACCTTTTATCGATCAAATGCTAGAAAGATTATCCAAACATACACATTTTGCTTTCTAGATGGTTATTCTGGTTTCTCTCAAATACCGGTGTCAGCCAATGATCAATCACAGACTACTTTTAGTTGCCCTTTTGGTACTTTTGCTTATAGACGTATGCCTTTTGGTTTATGTAATGCACCTGCTACCTTTCAAAGATGCATGATGGCTATATTCTCTGACTTTTGTGAAAAGATTTGTGAGGTTTTCATGGATGATTTTTCCGTCTATGGATCCTCTTTTGATGATTGCTTGAGCAACCTTGATCGAGTTTTGCAGAGATGTGAAGAAACAAATCTTGTCCTGAATTGGGAAAAGTGCCACTTTATGGTTCATGAAGGTATTGTCTTGGGGCATAAAGTTTCTGAAAGAGGTATTGAGGTTGATAAAGCCAAGGTTGATGCTATTGAAAAGATGCCATGTCCCAAGGACATCAAAGGTATAAGAAGTGTCCTTGGTCACGCCGGTTTTTATAGGAGGTTCATTAAGGACTTCTCAAAAATCTATCGGCCTCTGACTAATTTATTACAAAAAGATATACCATTTGTCTTTGATGATGATTGTGTAGAAGCATTTGAAATACTTAAGAAAGCATTGATCTCTGCACCTATTGTTCAGCCACCTGATTGGAATTTACCCTTTGAAATTATGTGTGATGCTAGTGATTATGCTGTAGGTGCTGTTCTAGGGCAAAGAGTTGATAAGAAATTAAATGTTATCCAATATGCTAGTAAGACTCTAGATAATGCTCAGAGAAATTATGCTACTACTGAAAAGGAATTCTTAGCAGTTGTATTTGCTTGTGATAAGTTCAGACCTTATATTGTCGATTCTAAAGTAACTATTCACACGAATCATGCTGCTATTAAATATCTTATGGACAAAAAAGATGCTAAACCTAGACTTATTAGATGGGTTCTCTTGCTACAAGAATTTGATTTGCATATTGTTGATAGAAAGGGAGCTGAGAACCCCGTTGCAGACAACTTGTCTAGGTTAGAAAATGTTCTTGATGACCCACTACCTATTGATGATAGGTTTCCGGACGAACAATTAAATGTCATAAATACTTCTCGCACTGCTCCATGGTATGCTGATTATGCTAATTGTATTGTTGCTAAATTTATACTCCCTCCATTCCGTTTTATAGTGCGTATAGTTTCCAGCAGCAATACCAATGAGTGAGCTGGCACATGTACTTGGGTCTAATATACCCCTCCACCAACTCTGTACAGCCCCCATGTGCGCATCACCTCAGCCACGCGTAATCCCGCCACGGAGAGAAATTGGAGGGAAAGTTCAGGGCATTCCCGCGTCCACGTCTGCGTGGCCAGCCGCACCCACGCCCGCTCAGCCTTTTCAAATTTGAATCAGCTCGCCTGGACGGAACCAAGAGTGTACTAGTACACCATTTTTCTCTCCCCATCTCATTTCTCTCTAGTTCTTCACCCTGCAATGGCAGGGTTAGATTTAAACAACCAGATCAACTGGGAAGATGTCCAAGAAGACTACGACGGTCTTGCCGGAGAGCTAGACTATGATCTGGAGCTGATCGTCTCGGATGAAGGTACGTCTTGTCTCCCCGCCGAGGTTCATATTTTTGTTGGTGCTCTCGTCTTCTTGCTGATCATTTGCTCACCACCTTTGTTTGTTGATTTGTTTTGCGAGAGGACGAACCTCACGAGCATGTGCATGCTGAAGCTGAGCCTGGCCGTGGACACGGTCATGGCCGTGGATGTGGAGGCGCTGGCCGTGGAGACGCCGGCCGTGGAGACGCCGGCCGTGGACGCGTAGGCGCCGGCCGTGGACACGCCGGCCGTGGACACGATCATGGCCGGCGCGGACCTACGAGGTTGGGACTCACTGGAATATCACCAACCGTTAGGTGGCAGGCTAGCCAACCTCCACTTGGTGACGCCGGCCTCGGCCAACCTTCCGTTCATGTCGATACTGGCATTGACTTGAACGTGGAATCCGGCGGCGGCGGCGGTGGCGACGACAGGCATGGAATGCTTGGCATTGACTTGAATGTTGAACTTCATGCAGTCGATGCCGGAGTTGATGCTGAAAATGTTGAAGGAAACGACGAGGAACATCCAACTCCAGCTGGTATGCATGCTTGTACTGGTTCATGCATACATGTGTGCTATGCATTGTGGATCATGCATGCTTGCACTGATCGCATACATGCGTACTGCTTCATGGATTCTGAATCATGCATGCTTGTACCGGTTCATGCATACATGCGTGCTGGTTCATGGATACTGGTTCATGCATGCTTCTAGTGGTCATGTATACTGGATCATGCATGCTTGTACTGCTTCATGCATACATGTACTGGTTCCTGCATGATTGTTCATATAGTTAGCAATGTAATAAATCTATGACGCCACTTATTTGCAAATGAAGGCAAGAAAAAGAGAAGGCAGTACAAAGATGAAGAAAAGCAAAATCTATTTGCCATGATCTTGGAGAGGTCTTCTTTGGGTAAATTGAATCATGGAATTACTAAAGCTATCGCCGAAGAAACAAACATTCCTTTGCGAACTATACAACTGAGATGGCTGGAGGGAAAGAAGGCTGGTGGATTGCAGGGAGTCTTGAGCAAGAGGACCAAGAATTGTGGCCGCAAGAGGATTGCTTTCAATGAAGATGCCATAAAGGATATTGATCTAAGAAAGAGAACAAGTCTCCAAGATCTTGCTAATGAGTTGAACATGGCAAAGACTACCTTATTCAGGCGTTTGAAGGAGGGCAGACTCAGGCGGCATTCTAATGCCATCAAATCAACACTGACAGAAGAAAACAAGAGGGCTAGGGTTCAGTTTTGTTTGTCTTTGTTTCAGCCATTAAGCATCCCAGAAGAGCCAACATTTGATGGAATGGACAACGTCATCCACATAGATGAGAAGTGGTTCTATCGCACTCGGAAGAATCAAAAATTCTATTTGGGTCTCAATGAGGAAGATCCGAAGCGTACCACACAAAACAAGAATCACATTGAAAAAGTGATGTTCCTTGATGTGGTGGTGAGGCCTCGATATGATGATGATGGCAACATGACATTTGATGGCAAGATTGGCATATGGCCTTTTACATTCCTAGAGGAGGCTAAGAGGGATAGCAAGAACCGCGACGCGGGAACAATTGTTACTAAGGTGTTGCCGGCGGTGACAAGGAAAGTTAGCCAAGATTACATGGTGAACAAACTTCTTCCTGCCATTAAGGAGAAGTG